>NW_017731596.1:496039-497226 GCF_001890085.2 Hipposideros armiger
TATATATTTACTATTTTAACTGTTCTGGACACATGCAATGAAAGGTCTCCAGTATATCCCTTGGATTTCTTTCACAAAAACAATAAATAGACAATATGGGGGAAATGCTCTAGTTTCTGATTTATTAACATACAGCAGGGACTGCCGGCTATACTGAGTCTCAGTTGTCTGTTGCAGCCACCGGGACAGGTGTGGGAGGCGGGGGAAGGGCCACACCACGGTGAAGCAGGAAACAGGGGCGTTGGAACAGTCTTGCCAACACCAACTGAGGCTGAGCCCCTTGCTCTCTCCAGGTTCCATTCCCGTCCCCGAGGAGTACAAGTGCACGTGTTTAGGGTTAGGGCAAGGGAGAAGGTGCTAAGTGGGTCCAGGTGGAATTTATTTAAGGCACATTGGCTTTTCTTCAGATTCAGGCCTTGCTCACATACTTGCTACAGCTGCATTGCTGCTTAAATCACAGCTGGTGCGCACTCTCTTGTCCAAGAATGGTTTGGACTATTCCTAAGACTTGATGTAAGCGATTTTAAATACTATCAGAAAGATGTACTTTGCTAATGAGAAAAAAAAATGAGACAAAACCAAAAGAGTTTAATATGCTACAGTCTCTAAACAATTTTAGAGACAGTGCCCACGTTTTTAGCCATTTTTCTTACAGAAGATTACTGTATCATTGACAGATTCAGAAGGAAGACATGCACAAGATAGGCTGTACAATATTCTAGAAAGAGCATTGTACCAGAGGTTTGGAATCTGGTTTCCATGCTAACTTCGACCTCATCTTATGTGGACCTTGGTTATGTTATGTTACACCTTTGGGTTCAATTTTTTTCTATTAAGCTCTCTCATAGATCTTATATAGTTCAAAACAATTATAAGTGAATAGAATCTTAGGTTTTTGAAGCTGCACAATTATTAAAATCAGCTTTCTTTAAAAAAAAATGTCCATCCTCAGCTCACAGAGTTATAAGATATCAGAATGTGTCATACGATGCTTGGACTGACTTTTATGGTTGGCAGGTAATTATATCGACAGACAGGGGGTTTATTTAAGATAATTATAATCACATGGTCAGTTAGGCCAAGCTCTTGCAAAATCTTAGGACAGGGTATGAACCATTCCCTTGACAAGGCTACAACTTAAAATTACTTTATCTTAAAAAAAATTAAATTAAATTATTTCACCTTGT
>NW_017731596.1:499409-502542 GCF_001890085.2 Hipposideros armiger
AACAGTTGCAACAGGCAGCAAAAAAGCCAAGCCATAATGTGACCGCTGTGGACAAAGAACCAGAGCCCTCTGTCCCTTCCAGACACCAGTGAAGACTCCGGGAGGACCTAAGTCCCTAGGGAGGAGAGGGTCTCCGAAACACTTCCCCAGACTGAATTTCCCAGCAGCCACGAGAGGCAGGCACGAAGCAGATATGAGGACATCTGGACAAATAAAGGAAGCTGACATTCCTTGCACACAAGGCTTAGGAACCAAATCTAGTCCCACTAAACTACGTTCTTTGTGTCCCTCATGGAGTGTTGGGTGAGGAAGGAAGCTCGAGGAGCTCCGCTGTTTAAAGGCAACGGGCTAGGAGGAGCAGAACGTAAGAACCCGTGAAACCTCCTCAAGACAGTTTCCAACAGAGCCATAGTTTTTATCTAAAGGACTTGGATTTATCTGGAGTGTAATATCAAAAAGAACTTCGCCAGATGTGTCTAGTACCTTGAAAACCAATGTCAGAAAAGTAAAACACAGTCATCTAATTGGCCTATTCATTACATATAATCCTATCTGAGCCTTGGTGCACAGTGGAGAAAGCTGTGCTAACACAGCCGAGATGGCCTTCTGAGCTCAACCTCTACAAACAAACCCCAAAACTGGAAACACAGACAGGAGGTTCTTTAAGCACGAAACGCAACTTCTAAATATCAGATCGTTTTGTCTCCGTTTTAAATTTCAATGAATTTTCCTATATGTTTAATCCCAAAGCTAAGCATGTTTTCATGACATTTTTATGCTACTGATGGACAAATCATGGGGTTTTTACTGAACTGAATCAATGTCAGTCAAACAGCATGTATCAGTTATCAAAGGAGGAAAAGTCAGACTCTGTCTTTACATAGAATAAACATTGTTAAAGACTTAAAAAGTCAGTGTGATAATGTAATGGTAATAATATCTTCATCTAAAATAAAAATGCCTGTTACTTTGTCAGTTTTTTCATCATAGCCCATGCTAAATAATAAACATGTTTCTTTAAGAGTCTATCAGAATTCACATTGGAATTTGGAAAGGACTCACAATTTTAAAAAACAGTCACAAAGAGAGCCCCCCCCCGCCCAAGGCTGGATCGCTTATCACGTCATTGGACTAACCCCTCCAGTGGCTAAGAGGCTGCAGCAGACCCTGCCCTTGCTGTCAGAGGCAGGGGCTGACTGCAAAAATCCCCACTACCTTCCTCTGGGTCTCACCAGAGAAAAGGACAGGGCGTAATGTTTTTATCTTTGTCACGCTGTCTTAAAAGATGCAAATTAAATCTCCATGTATAAATCAATAATACTATAAGAGAGTATTAGGCAATTCATGCCAAGTTCAAATTATAAAAACCCAGAGTTTTAAATTACAAGATAATGAAACTGTCACTGTATTTCATTTAAAATTTATTATTTCTGAATCATTATAGGCTGCGATGAAACCCCAATTTAATTTCCAGGTCAAGATAAAAGATTTCATCTTCCTTCAAAACAAAAACTTAAAAAGTCTTAAATTATGAATAGTTTGAAATAGCATTCTTCAAGGATGAGGAATTTGCTGCCCAAGCCTCTCCCAAGTTTAAATTCCTTAAGATTGATACCCACTCTCAACCCCCATTTTTCACAGCGTGGTTGTCAGTCTTGGGGCCTATCCTAGTCACACCCCATGTGCTGGGAACAAGGGTCCAGCTCTCTTAAAAGCTGTTGTCCACACCTCTCTCGGAATCAATAAACAGGTAAAAATGCAAACCATCAGGGCGGGTTCAGTAAAGTTCTTGCTACATTGCAGCCCCCTGAAATTCTCCCCAGGGGAGCCTCAGCCTGATGCCGGCCACCCCACCCCATCAGGCTCCCTCTGCACTGGGGCTCCCCCCTCACCTGGCTTCCCAGCCACATTCTTAGAATTCCTGGAATAAGTGACCCATCTGGTCCCCCATTGTCTTAGCTTGGAGCTTCTAGAACCCCAGTCTTCTGGCCCTCCTCACATGCTCCCTGCCCTTTGTCCTGTGACCCCTGAATTGGAACCCCTTTTAGGATTCCATCACAGGCCTCAGATGGGCTGAGTGGGTTTGAATTGATGTCAGTTTCCTTCCCCAGCCTCCTTTCTGTCATCTGCTCCTGTTGGCTTTCCACAAATACTCGTGGTGAATGTGTGCTGGGAATCAGTCAGTCTTCATGACCGAGGAATGTGGTCCCTTGTTTTATAAAGCGCATGAGCCTAACCTAACCCTAGCAACACGACACCAAATTCTTAAAGTCTTGTCTGGCCTGTCCCTCCAGGCCTTGGGTCAGGGTCCTTCCTCTACACACCTCGACCACGGCAATTCACTCGTTAGATGAAATTTACCTGCTTCCTCCTGGCTAACCTCTCAGCTCCTTATTTTCGTGCTCACTCTGTGTGCCCAGGAAGATCCCTGGCACCTGCTAGGAGCTCCATAAATGCTTGGTGAACAGAACCGAGTCCATGAAACTATGGTGAAAAAAAGCAAACACTCACATTCTTCTCTTGGGATTCGGTGGCGTTGCCCGCATCTTCCTCGTCCTCTTTCGGTGCCTCATTTTCTCCACTTTCTTCAGCCTTCTCTGTTCCCTGGTCATAAAGGAAACGCACAGTATCAGTAACCTGAGATAAGCTCCCAAGGAAACAGCAGATGAAACAAACAGTGTGCTGTGGTTTCCTTGTTAGACCTCCCATTTGTTAGGGCACTTAGCTACTAGAGTCCTAGGATGTAGGACTGCCACCCCTCTAAGTTGCTGATTGGAGCTGTCTGGTGTCAGTCAACATGACTTATGTGTATGGTAGAGTAATAAGCTGAATGAGAAGTTTCAATTCACTCATTTAAGGCTCATGAAGAGATAGCCAGAGGATTCAATATTTAGGCAGTGTTTGTTTCTGTTGCTCATGTTGAGGGAGGTTCTATAATTTTAGAGATTTAAAAAGATGATTGATAGATACATAAATAGATACATAGATACACACAAAGATACATACATAGATGGATGATGGGTGAATAATGGATGGGTGATTGGTAGGAAGAAAGGAAGAAAGAAGAAAGAAAGGAAGAGAGAGAGAGAGAGAGAGAGAGAGAGAGAGAGAGAGAGAGAGAGAGAGAGAGAGA
>NW_017731596.1:510417-511398 GCF_001890085.2 Hipposideros armiger
GGTCTCAATGCTGCCCATTCGCTTTGTTGTTCATCTTGCAGTTTTAAATTAGGACATTCCAGAATGTCTGTTTCTGCCCCAAATTCGTGTCTTTTACATTTTCATCAAACATTTCTCCAAGTCTCCCTCTGCTTCTTCCTTTCATGCTCCTTCATTTGAAGACACCTGAGTCATATGTTCAGTTTGGTCTTCTGCCTTCAGGTTCCTGGAAAATACTGCACTTCTTGAAATAGTTTTGCCATCACTCAAGATTGCTTTCAACAGGAGACCCCTAATCATACTAGAAAATGAGTATCAAAACTTTTAATCACATGTCATTTTTGGCCAAAAGTTGCATTAGCCAGATGTATTATCTGTGTCTTAATTCATTAGGCTTGGATGTGTCCTCAGAGAGAATCCATCTTCCTCTAGAATATGCCACCATGTCTCCAACAGAGGGATCTGAAACCTCTTTTGGGCAATGTCGGTATTGGTGTTGAGCTGTCAGAACCTCCTGAGGGGGCTCCCACGAGGACAGCACTCACGGGAATGTACAAATTCTGACACTGAATCGTCAACCCCAACAGCATGCTGTAAATGCTCTAACATTGGTATGACTGTACTTATCTCTACCAGGCAGGGGCGATCTCATTACAGATATAACTGGATATTTCCCATTGATACCTTGACAATATTCCCCTGACTAAAATAATGTAAAACAGACACTGATCCTAGTACTTCTTTGCCTGATATGTAACAATGATGGTACAGGTTGTCAATCATGACTTCAGGTATTTGCTTTAAATGTTAACTTGGTCATATCTCCACTTCTTTCATTTCAATCTAACATGTTCTAGGACAGTAGTTCTCAATTGAGAATTCCCATCACCTACTCATATAGTTTTATTAATATAGAGATGTTTAGGATCTCCTCCAGACCTACTAAATCTCATCACTTGATATTCTTGATATATTCCTATCATACATGGTTAAGAATATGCT
>NW_017731596.1:511833-513274 GCF_001890085.2 Hipposideros armiger
CAGATGAGTTCATGAGACTACTAACCCCAGATCCAGTGGGATAAGAATTTAATTACATAGGCCTGAATGAATCAATGAGGGGCAATGGTCGTTTCTGTTTGGAATATTGTTGATGTTATTTTAATGTTCTATATTCTGGATATATAAGGAAACCCTCTGTCTTTCCTCTTAAGATTTTTATAAATCATAACAATGTTGAAGACTGTGCTTTTGTAAGTTGAAATGAAATGTTTGTAAATGATATTCTCTCTGCCCAAACCCTCCAGAATTCAAAATTTCTTATAGAAATGAATCTTTTTGTTTTTTATAGCAGTATAGTTACTTGCCTAGGCTCAACTAGAACCTGTGTTCCTTGTTACCAGGGCATACTTGGAACCTGGTTATGCAAGCAAGGCCTTGACTAGAGTGTGGTATTAAGAATGATGCTCATTTAACCAGATATGACCAGATGCTTCTAAAAAACGGAGGTGGACTTTACAGAGACAATGCATACTTACCAAGCCCTCTTGGAAAAAATTGGCCTAGTATTTGGTCTGGCACAGACTATTTAATACAAGAAAATTTTTCTAAATGCAATAATGCTGCCTTTCATGCTTAATATCATTTTATAAGCATACATGTCTACATAGTTGTCAAGCGTGTCTATTTTTAGCTTTAGCAATATTAATTTCCTTGCTGACTTCTCCACAATGTTGTTTACTACAAAACGACACTGTGACAAATCATATCATTTCCATAAATCATCAAGTGTCTGACTTCCCAAAGGATACTTGAAGGACTTTCCCTGTATGT
This sequence comes from Hipposideros armiger, assembly GCF_001890085.2. Taxonomy (NCBI): domain Eukaryota; kingdom Metazoa; phylum Chordata; class Mammalia; order Chiroptera; family Hipposideridae; genus Hipposideros; species Hipposideros armiger. The sequence continues at coordinate 512,626 of NW_017731596.1, forward strand.
ACACACATAAACACCTATAAACCCAAGCAACGCTGATACCACCAAAGGTTCTAGCATGGAGTGTGCTGCTAATTACTGGAGTATCTTTGTGCAAATCACCTCAGCTCCTTGGGCTTTGAGTTTCTCTTCTGGGAAGAGAAGACTCAGGACTGGATGGGCTCTCAGGTTTCTCTAGGCCAGGATTTATAATTCCATGGCCATTCCTTTCTTCCATTTAGTTAAGGAGAATTTCATGTAATATGACAGTACCTAATCACAAATCAGGGCAGTTTCTGAAAGCTGAGATTCAATATTTTTTAAATGGGATAAGATGAAACATAGTAGAAGCTAAAACAGATTTACATATGGATACATCTCAAAACAATATTGTTTTTTTTTTCAAAAAAAGCAAGTTGTAGAACATTCCAAAAAATATGATACCAATTTGGCACTAAAAATACAAAACAACATATGTATTGCTTATGGAGATAAATGTATAGTTTTATATATATAATAGTTTTAAAAAAAGAACCCGTGTTGTTGGTGGCTCCCAAGGAAGGAGGGAAACAGGGGTGGGGAAAGAAACAAAGTGGTCTCATAGTTGCTCTGTAATGACTGCCCCCTCCTAAATGAGCAGGGTTAGTCTCTGCAGAAGTTAACCAGAGGGACT
>NW_017731596.1:513943-520635 GCF_001890085.2 Hipposideros armiger
CACCACCACCACCACCATCACTACCCTAGGGGGTGGAGGATTCCTCTCACCTAAACCAACAGAAAAAGCCCACAGTCCAGGATCCCTAACAAAAAGCCAATGCTTCATCTTGAGGCCTACCACTCAGAATGCTAGACATAGGACTTGCATTCAACTTTTTAGTACCTTGTATTTAAATATGAGTAGTCAAGAGTCACCAGATATCTAAGGAAACATCTTACATAAAAATAAAAAGAAAAGTGAACAGAAAAAAAGGACACAGAGAAGTAGAGAATGCAGAAAGTTGAAAAAAATGCATGAAAACAAAAAACATATTTAATAATCTCTGAGTTCAGAAAAATAATGAACCTGTATAATAAAAACAGGGAGCTTTTTAACAAGGGAACATCTGAAAAAAGCAAAAAAAAAAAAAAAGGAGCTTTTGAGAAGTAAAATCATAATAGGACAAATGGGAAAAAACAATAGAAGGAATATAAAATAGGAAGTTGAGGAAATATCCCAGAAAGTAGAAAAAAGACAAAAATATGAAAATGAGAAAGAAGAAATAAGAAAATTGGAGAACTAGTCCAGAAGTTCCAACATTCAAATAAGAGAAATTCCCCCCACAAAAAAAGAAAAGAAAGAAAAGAAAAACTAAAGGGAAATGAATTACTACAGAAACAAAACCCCCAACATTTCCCAGAACTGAGGGGCATGACTTTCCAGATTAAGAGGGCCCAGCACAAATAATGATGAAAAGAACTACTCCAAGGATCTCAGCAACCAACTTCAAAATAAAAAAAAGGATCCTAAAATCTCCCAGAAATGGAAAAAACAATACGGGATCAGGAGACAGGCTGGCATCAGGTCTTTCAACAGCAACTCTGGAAACTAGAAAGTACATGTAGGAGCCAGCTCCGAGGAGAAATGACATGTGGCCTGGAATCCTGCACCTGAGCAAACTGTTAACGAAAAGTCAAGAACGCAGGGTTTCAGGCAGGGACTACCGTTTTTTAGAATAATCCTTGTAGCACTATTTCACCTTTACAATATTATACATGAATTAATCTGATTAAAAAATCCATTTTTAAGATTAAAAAAATATTTTCATAGAGAAATGAAATACATATTGGGTTACAAAGATGCACTTAAGATAGAAACACTTGGGCCGGCCGAGTGGCTCAGTTGGTTAAGAGCTCGCTCAAGAGTGTGAGCTCTGAGCAACAGCGGTTCAAGTCCTGGCCCGAGCTGAGCTGCTGCTGAGCTGCCAACAGGTGGCAGGATGGCTCAGTTAAAAAAAAAAAAAACAAGATAGAAACACTTCACTCCACATTCCCTCTTTGTGGCACAACAAAATCAGAAACAAATTGTTTAAATAGAATCTGATGGTCCTAAAATGAAGAAGATTAAACATGCTCACCGTTGGTTCAATGAAGCTGGTGCGGCTGGACAAATATTCTAACCTGTCAGAGGGCAATCTGGTGTCATGTGTTCAGCCCATAAAAACACTCATGCACCTCTGTCAGTCTCACTAAAAGCACTAGTGGGAATGTAGCCTAAGGAAAACTCCAGAAGAAAGAATGCTATTTCAGGTGACAATCATTGCAGAGTTAAGTATAATAAAAAATTGTGAGCAAGCAAATGTTCAAAAATATAAGCACGGGGGGACCGGCCAAGTGGCTCAGTTGGTTAGAGCGCAAGCTCTGAGCAACAGGGTCACTGGTTCGATTCCCACATGGGCCAGTGAGCTGCGCCCAAACTGAGCTGGTAAGAGCGCATGCTCTTAGCAGCAAGGTTGCCAGTTCGACTCCCACATGGGATGGTGGACTATGCCCCCTACCCCGCACCCGCAAATAGATTGAAGGTGGCGACTGGACTTGGAGCTGAGCTTGCACCCTCTACAACTAAGATTGAAGGACAACAACTTGACTTGGAGCTGATGGGTCCTGGAAAAACACAATGTTCCCTTCCCCAATTCCCCAACACTGTTCCCCTCCCCAATTCCCCAATAAAAATCTTAAAATACATATGTGTGTGTGTGTGTGTGTGTGTGTGTGTGTGTGTATGAGCATGGTGAAGAAAATGATGGCACACCAACGTGATAGAATATTATATGAACTATTTAAATGGCTATCATGAGACCGTGTAACAGCATAAACAAGTGTATGATATAATAGAGATAAAAAATAAAGGAATGAGTAAGTCAATTATGATACATCAATTTAATAGAGTATTAGACACAGTTTTAAATGAACATTATAAATGAGCACTATAGTCACATGGAAAAAAATCATAGTCTTGCAAGAAAAGGAATGAAAAATAATAATAAAGAACACTACAAAGGAAAGAAATGATGCAAACATGATTTCTAGGATCTGCTGTGAATAGGAAGAAAACGCATGGTTCTACTAACTTCTCCCCCTTCTGCTTGTTGTGACTCTCAGTGGAGAGGGTGGCTTCAAGAATTTGACCTATGAAAAGTTAAAGGAAAACTCTGCTTTCAAAGCTTTGCCAGATTGTTATTGATCAGGGCTAGAAAAATCCCTTCTGTTTAGAAAACCCCTACTGGGCCTTTGCTTGTAAAAACCAGGCCTCCCCTCCTCCCATCCACTGGTCTGAAGTCTAGAAAGAAGGCATTGAGAAGTAGTAGGAATGAGGGAGATGTCTACTGAGAGAGAACTCAGGTTAAGAAAAGAGATGGGAGAACAGTCTGGAAAGTGGGGAACAGCAAGACAGATAAGGGACTGGCAGCAAGCAGGAAGCGAAGGGCGTCGGGCCACATTTCCAGTGGAATGATGATGACTGACGTCTCCTCTTCCCGGGAAATCCCCCAGAGGTCACTGAGGACACATAATCCCCGCTTCTCATCACTAGTTCTCCCTGGACCACTGCCACCTGCCTTCTGACTCCACCACTCCTCAGAAACTACTTTTGTCACGGCCACCATGACCTCCATGTTGTCCAAGCCAGTGGTCACTTTCTTGTCCTCACCTGACTCAATGTCGTAGTAGCACTGGACACAACTGACCTCACCCTCTTCTGTGAAAAACACTCCCGGGCTGCTTCAGCACCACACACCCCTGGTCTCCACCCGCTCGCAGACTCTCCATCTCAGCCTCCTCGGCTGGCCTCTCCCCGTCCTCTCTCCATCTTTAACCTTGGAGCGTGCCGCCGCCGGCCGCCTTGCTGTCGGCCCTCTCTCAAGATGTCATCTCACCACTTCCCACGACTTCAGCTCCATCCACACGCTGGTGGCTTCCACATGTGCAGCTTCAAACAGACCTCAATGAGACGCAGGTCAGTCTGCCATTGCCTACCTCACTTCTTCGCTTAGAGGTCTGGCTAAAACTTACTGCCTCCTGTAAACATGGTCCCCCATCAGAGTCATTGTCTACACCCCATGGTTAGAAGTCATCATTCATTCCATCCTCATCCTCACTTTCAATCCATCAGCAAGTCTTATCAATTCTTCCTCCAAAATAGACCCCCAAATCTCCCACGTCTTACAGTTCTATCCCCACCACCCTAGTCCAAGCCGCCATGACATCTCGTCTGTATTACTATTATAGTTTGCACTTCTTTAATCCATTCAATCCACAGTAGCCAAAATGAGTTTTAAAGAAGGAAATCGGATTACTTTACTCCTCTGCTTAAAACCCTTACACTGTCGCCACTGCACCTAAGATGAGTCCAGAGAACTGCTGTGGCCCGTGGGCCACCCACCTGTTGCTTCCGCCTCCCATGGTGCCACTTCCCCTCACTCCAGCAGTGCGGGCCTCATGGAAGGTCCTAGAACTCTCCAAGCCCTTTCCTGCCTCAGGGCCTCTACACTTTCTCTGCCCTTTACCTGAAACACTCTTCCTTCCACCCTTCCTTCCCATCTTCAAGACATAAGCGTCTTGAGTGATCCCAACAAAAAAATGTGCCTTCACACTAAGGCCCCATCTCGTAAATGTAATAACTAAACAAACACAAGCCAGTTAACAAACTCCTACACCAAACAGAACTCCTATACCAAAACTCCAATACCAAATAAAAAAGGTTAAGTTGCATGCAATAGACTTTAGCAATTTTTTAAACTGTTAATAAAGTATATGACTATCTTGCATTTAAGTTGACCAAAGCCAGAAAGTCATTTCATTACAAGGGAAGGTGTTTCCCTCTGTAGAACCCTTAACCAACTGCGAGATCTACATGCTACCATTCGGAGAAGGCATGAGCGCAAGGCCTGCGTGTGTTAGCCTAAGTGCTAAGAGACCTCGATGTTGCTACCTGATGGAGGCTGACAGGTGAACGACAGCACAGTCACATGCCCCTGACACCAGCCCATCTCTACAAGGTACGGTTTTGAGTTGTTTCTCCCGTACAAGAATTAATTTGGGCTCAGTCATCACAAATCTCATTTAAAATGAAGCTGAGTACAAACAAACTAAACAAGAAGTAAATGAATTCAACACATGTGCACTTGTCTTGTATCCATGGAGAGTCCTGGATGAGATTCTTGGTAGAGGTAGGGAATGCAATGGCCATTGCATAGAGTGAAGCCAGGTGATCGCCATTAGACAAAGTCAGGGTATTAGCTGTATTAGCACAATTATTTATTTAATTGACACAATTATATATAATCAAAGATGAAACAACACCAGAGGAAAAAATCCTGACAAAATTTATCTTGTTCTTGAGTCTAGCTCTTACTTTTTCGCTCTTTATCAGACTAAAAAAGCAAAGTTTAATTCATTTTAAATAAAAAGTTAAAATAGGGATATATCATTATAAAATTAACCAATATAAACTATAAAGAAGTCAATTCATAACAAAATAGTTTCATAAACACAACCTAGGAACTCATATTTTTACATATTTAATTAGCACACTTAAAGCTATTTGAAGACAATGATATTTCTTAATTTAGGTATTGTAAAACTTTTTTATTTTTTATTTTTATTGTATAACAAAAGTGTAAAGAAGCAAAAGTATTTTTTTATTAGTTTCAGGTGTACAAAAAATGTAATAGTTAGACATTTACACCCCTCATAAAGTGATAACTCCCCTCCCCCAATCGACTACCTCTCTGACATCGTATATAGCTGCTACAATTCCATTGACTCTATTCCCTAAAGAAGCAAAGTATTAAAGGCATAGTTTTGGAACAAGTTTTAGTAAAAATCTTGCTTTGTCTCTATACATAAGATTTCATCACAATAAGGACTGTATTCAAATCATGTTAATTTAAATATCATAATTTATTAAACAGTCTTGCATGCTGATTTCTATCGTCACTTATTATGACCTATATTAGGCCCCAACAGGGTGTTCAAGCTTACCTTTGAGCCTGGAGGGGGAGCCAAACCAAGGAACGAATAAATAATATTCTCTTCTTTTGCAGAGAAGAAAGAGTCAAAATCCTTGAAGCAAAGAAAAAGAATGTTCAAACCCATTGCATCTCTTTTGAGCCACTATATTTACCTAAGTTAATTTCATTTTTATTAGTCATTAACTTAGGAGCTAACACAAAAGGTTATGACAGTTTGCTTTGCCAAGGATGATTAATCCCAAAAGTTCAGAAATCTAACCATGAACTTTCCATTTGTTTTTACACACTTCCATTATGCCTGTTACAGTGCAGTGAGAATTCACACACACACAGTTCACACTCAGGGATTGCTGACAAGACCCAGATATGTACAGGTTTCTCCAGGAGTTTCACATCTTTAGCTGGTTTCCTTATAACTTGGTCCTGTGGATTTGGACCTGATCAGCAGAGGCTAAAACCACACAGATTTCTCTCCTGTTGTTATAGTAGCTTCCAAGTCCCAGACCCAACTCAGGCCCTTCCGATACCAGGAGCCACAAGATTCTGGAGGGAGGGCTTAGAGTGAAGCTTGTTTGGGCAAAATGGGAAAAACTGTGTCTGAAACCTGGTAGTGGACTGAAGTCTGAAGCTCAGTGAATCTCCATGTCCCCATCCCAGACCCCACTCCAGTCCTTCACCAGGGGGGTCCAACCCTGAACAAACTCTTCAGTAGGGTTGTCAATGTAATAGCTCAGGAGGGTTTCTTTTTTTATCATTAATCATGTGCTTGTCAATAGCCCAGATGAGTTTCATTTTTTTTTATTATTAACACATAAAAGATCTTCCCCCAGGCTACTTTACAAAGACTTCCCCCAGTCTTTGTCATCAGGGTTGTGCCTTCAACAAGGTGACAGAAAGGCTCAGGCAGAAACAGGAGTCTGTCCAGCCTCACCTGAACCGGACAATACTCTCGAGCCAACTCAGTTGTGTTACTGCCAACCCCACTCTTCTGAGTGATACAAGCTTAAAACCAAATACAGGCTGCTTATACTGGGAAGAACACGTTACAGATTCCTGTGAGTTAATCTTATCCAAAGCTTCATTATTTTTCTACCTGTCGCCTCATTTCTCTCAGTGATTAATTTCATTCTTTTACACTTGAATGCATTTTTTGAAAGCTGCTTTAGATCTTAGCAGAAACAAATTCCAGGCCTCAATGAGTAACCACAAATAAAGTTTTGTGGGGTTTTTTTAAAGATTTTTATTGGGGAATTGGGGGATGGGAACAGACAAGTTGCTGTCCTTTTTGTTCTTCAGTCTAGTTGTGGAGGACGTTGCTTCACCGGCCCAAGTTGGCACCATCATTGCGCTCTTCCTGGGCGAGGCAGATCAGTCGCAGGCTTCTGGACGGCCGCTCACT
>NW_017731596.1:521590-527730 GCF_001890085.2 Hipposideros armiger
AAGACATTTGTCTGGAACATGTCTTTTTTAAACAAAAAAAATTAGAGAATTTACCACCAATAGACTTTTATCAGGTGTATTTAGGCAGCAGGAAAACGGTTCCAGGTGGATCACCTAAGACGCAAGGAGTCTTGAGCAAGGACATTAATAATCATGTGGGTAAATCTAATCTAAACAAATGGTGACTAAAACAATAAATAGAAATGTCTAATTTGTGGGAGAAGGCCAACAAACTAACATATTGAATAAACCACACACATGTAACTAGGGAGAGGATGATTTGAGTTAAAGTGTGTAATGGCTATTTTAATGTTTGGGACAAGACTAGAGGTACTGATTATCTCTACCGAATTTCAATCAAGTATGTCTGTGAAAATAAGTAAAGCAAAAACTAAGAGAACAGATAACTTCTACAAAGTAAAAAGGGAAATAAAATTAGAAAAAAAAAAGAACTTTAGTCAATAAAAGAAAGTTGACAAATGGTGAAAAAAAGAACCTGCAAAAGTGGGAAAAATAAAAAGCACTTAAAATAATAGAAGAAACTCCAAATGTATCCATAATCTCACTACATGGGTCAAAAAATCATATTACAGCTCATAAGTGTTTTAGAAATAACAATGAAAATATTGGTGAATGAAGTGTGTCTGTGCATCAACTGTTGTGTCCTTTCTAAAAATACAAGTTTTGTACTTCCTCACAAAAACAAAAGGTAAAATGAACTAGCAAGCCTCAATAGTCCTTTATTATAAATTCCATTCATTAAATAAATTTGGTCGTCAGTGAACCCCCCGCCCCCGACCAAGCCCAGGGAACTTCAGCGGTAAATTCCAGCACTTCCTAGGAACAGATTCCCCACACACTCTCCCAGGCTGTATTAGGTCCAATTAAGAGGCAGAAATCATACAGTAATTTGAACAAGGCAAGTTTAATACCAAGGGTTATTAGCTATAACAGGAAAGTGACTACAGAGCCACAGAGAGAACACTACAGAATACCCGAGGCCTGGAGGAGCGTGCCTGAGGAAGGAACAGACTTAGAAGTGCAGGCACCCTGCCCCAAGTCTAGGGCTCAAGCCTCACAGGACAGGTGGAGTTGCAGTCCCATGGGTGGGGGAGAAGTTGCCCAGCTAAGACACTGGGCAAGCTGGAAACACGCTTCTGGGTGCAGGTGAGCCAAGGCTGGGGCTGGCACACAGTGGTGGAGGCCTGGGGTGTGCAGTGTCCACATTAGATGGACCATGGTGAGGTCAGCAGGCTAGGGCTAAGGCTGCAAGCTCGACGAAGGTCTTTATGCTCTGGACATATGAGAAAGGTGGAGCACTGCTGATATCTCACACACACACACACACACACACACACACACACACACACACGTCCTTTTCTCCTGCAATGCTCCTCCTGAATGCTCTGCTGACAAAGCCTGACACTGTGCTCCCTGCAAAGGAGGAATGCTTAAAGGTCTAGCACCATTATCACAGGGAAGGTAGTAACAGCTGGGTTTGGAGCTGAGCAGCAATAATTGATAAATAGCATAGAAAGAACAAAAGAAGAGGGAATATTCCCCCAACTGGTTTAACAAGGCCAGCCTACCTACTCTGGATACCAAAATTAGAAAAGGACAATATGATCTCATCCGCTCTCTTTCACGCATATACATAAGAATCCTAAAGAAATATTAGTAGGCCAAACCCAGCAACATACAAAAAGTTAATACAGTGCAACTCAATTGCGTTTTCCCAAAAACAAAATAGTGATTTAATACCAGAAAAATATTTAACTAATTTACTTCATTCACAGGTTAAAGCAGAACTGTACCTTAATAGGTACAGAAAAAATTTTCAATAAAATGAAATACCTATTCATGTTTTTTTAATGTTTTAGCAAACTAGGAAACTAACCTGATAAAGGGAAGCTACACACAACTACAGCAACTATCGGATCAAATGGGAAAATATTGAAAACTTTATCTTTAAGATGAGAAACAAGACAATGATGCCTATTATTATCATTTCTGCTAAGTGTGTTCTAAAAGCCTTCAGCAGTGCAGTAACTCAAGAAAAGCAGAGCAATATTACATATATACACATTATATATATATGTATATTTATATACATATACATATCTCCCAAAATTATCTACATATATATTATAATTAATAAGCAAGGTTGCTTATTAAATGTTATTCCTATATTAGCAACAGTCAGGAAGAAAATCAATTTAAAAAAAGAGGTGCATAAAAATGCAAAGTGCCTCTAAAAAAATCTAACAAGATATATGTGGAGGGAGAAAATTTAAATATTACAGAAGTCCTAAATAAATGATGCTATAGATCATATCCTTGGGTTGGACATCTTGGTAGAAGAGTACCTGAAAGATGCCAGTTCTTCCCAAGCTGATTTATAGATCAATACTTTTTCAATCAAATCCCAGCAGGGGTTTTTGTAGAACAAGATAATAAAAAATGAAAAAGCAAAGGGCTAAGAATAACAAGAAAACCCAGAAAAAGAAGCTCAGCAAGTCTTCTTATAAAGCCATGATCATAAAGACAGCATGTTATCGCAGCACAGACAGACAGATAGACAGACACAACGTCCGGATAGAGACCCACACACAACACATAAAATGATCGTGACAGAGCTGGTCTCCCAGCAGATGGAGCAAGGATGGGCTTTTTAATAAATGTGGACGAGACAACTAGATGAAATAACTGGTTATTTTAAAAACTGAAATTGTGACTCTACCTCACACCATGCACCAGAAAAAAAACAAAAAAAAAACAAAAAAAAACAAAAAAACTAATTTTAGGCCCATTAAAGAAGTAAATGTGAAGTCAAAATTATAAAAATTTTAGCAAACAATATAGGAGAATATCTTTATGATTTCAGGGGTAGAGAAGAGTAAAAAGACAAGTCTTGAACTGAGAAAAGATCTGCAATACACGTAACCAACAAAAGATTAGTCTCTTCCATGCTATATAAGTAACTCTTGGACATTAACCCCTTATCGGATGCATCATTTGTGAGTGTCTTCTCTCCTTCAGTAGGTTAACTTTTCATTTTGTTGATAGTTTTCTTCAATATGAAAAACTTCGTAGTTTGATGTTGTCCTATTTGTTTACTTTATAATAACCAAAATATATAAAAAACTCATACAACTTAATGCCAAAAAAAAAACAAATCCAATTAAAACCGGGGCAGAGAGGACCTGAATACACATTTCTCCCAAGAGGACATGCAGATGGCCAACAGACATATGAAAAGATGCTCAATGTCACTAATCTCCAGGGAAATGCAAATAAAAACCACAATGATATATCACTTCACACCTGTCAGAATGGCTATCATCAATAAAGGATGTGGAGAAAAGAACCCTCGTGCACTGTTGATAGGACTGAAAATTAGTGTAGCTACTGTGGAAAACAGTATGGAGGTTCCTCAAAAAATTAAAAATAGAACTACCTTATGACCCAGCAATTCCACTTCTGGGTATTTATCCAAAGAAATCAAAACCACTAATTCAAAAAACTATATGCATCCCTATGTTCATTGCAGCATTACTTAAAATAGCCAAGATACAGAAGCAATCTAGGTGTCCACCGAGAGATGACTGGATAAAGAAGATGTGGTCTACATAGACAATACAGCATTACACAGCAATAACAAGGAATGGAGTCCTGCCATTTGCAACAACATGCATGGACCTAAGGGTTATTATGCTGAGTGAAGTAAGTCAGTCAGAGAAAGACAAATACCATATGAACTCACTTACATATGGAATCTAAAAAAGCAAAATAAATGAATAAACCAAACAGAAACAGACTCATAGATATAGAGAACAAGCTGTGGTTACCAAAGGGGAAGGGGTGGGGGATGGGAATTTAAAATAAATAAATAAGAAAAAAAACAAAACTCTTTTCCATTGTAAATAAAACGCAAACATTCACTAGAAAAATGTTCAAAAGATAAACAGAAGAGGACAAACAAAATGAAGAGCTACTCACTCAATCTCATTAGCAATCAGGAACTACAAGTAAAGCCCCGAGTGAACATTTCACACCCACGAGGTTCACCATAGTGTCAAAGTTGGGCAATGCCAAACACTGGTGAAGACGTGAAATGCTGAAAACTCCCACCCACCACTGGTAGGAGTGCAAACTGGTAGAACCGTTTTTTAAAAATACTTTTTGTTACTTGTTAAAGCTAAATATGCTGATGGCTATGACCTAGCTTTTCCCCTCCTATTTACAGAAACCCAGAGAAGCTGAAACGACACCAGGAGACCTGTCGAGAACATTCATTTAGCAGCACTGCCTGCAACAGCCAAAACACCAGAAAGCACACACTGCTATGGTCTGAACATTTGTGTCCCACCAGAATTCATATGTTGAAATCCTAACCCCCAAAGACAACAGTATTAGAAGGTAGGGTCTTTGGGGGTGAACCCGGAAGAGGGCCTCACCAGAACTCAGCTGTGCCGGTAAACGTGATCTTGGACTTCTCGGCCTTCACAACTGTGAGAAATAAATTTCTGTTGCTTATAAACTACCCAGTCTGTAGTATTTTGTTATAGCAGCCGGAACGAACTAAGACGCACACCGACATCCATTCTGGAGCAGTGAAGATGAACAAACACTGAACACCAATCAACATGGATGTATCCTTAAAATATGTTGGCGAAAGAAGCAAGTCAAATGAAAATACATATAGTATGAGTCTGTTTACATAAAGCTCAGAAATAGGCAAAACAAAACGACGTGTTGTTTCGGTACACATACATGGGAGACGAGAAAAGAAAGGCAATGGGAAACGCGACGCGCGCAATAGCTGCCTGTGGCGGATGTGAGCAGGGAGACGCACATGGACTTGCAGATTTCTGGTGATATCATACTTCTACAACTGGGGAGTGCACACGTGGCTGTTCATTTTATTATTCCTCTTTCAACTACGAGCTTTTATCATGTGTAGCGTATTTTATGATACATTTTTAATGACATAAAATAGCTTTTCGCTAACATCAGTGTGCTAGGAGAGCCCCTTACCGGCCCCCACTGAGTTTGCTGCCCGTCCTCCCTTTCAGCCCTGAGGACCCACCGATACTTGCCTCCCTCTCTCTGCTGAATGGCCAGGGTCCCCTTTAGGTGGGCAGGCACCCCTGCCCTTACCTGGGCTACGATGCACAGGCTCCAGCTTGGCATCGACAGACATGTCTGCTACTTCCTCTGCCAGGGGGTCACCTGGCCTCCACTGAGGCCAGCTTCTGGTCGGGTGTGTCATCTCTCTAGNTCTTAGCTGTAGAGGGCAGTGTCACTGGCCCTCATATGTGGGATCTGAACCGGGGCCCTCTGGCGTCCCAAGCCAGCTCTTAACCACTGTGCCACTCGGCCGGCCCACAAATAAAGTTTTAGAAACAAACAGCTCAGAGTCAAAAATCACAAAATAGAAAAGGATATAAAAATATACCATGAGTGAATGCCAACAGAAAAAACAAAAAGCAGAATCACAAATCAGAATCAGATATTGGAATTATCAGGCAGAAAAATGAAAGAGGAGTTTGAAAACACAAGAAATAAACAAACTAGAGAAAACAAGCAAGCAAATTTGGAAAAGAACCAAAAAGTATTCCTAAAAATGAAAATATAATAAAAACCCAACATCTGTGATCTGCTCATCAGACACATCAGAAGAGAAAATTAGCTAACTGGCAAAATTTTTAAAGAAATTATTTAGAGAGGGAAAAAGGAGATGAAAATGAGGAAGAAATATTATCATAGAAAAACAGAGGGAAACACAGCTGCTTCGCAAAAGCTAACAGATGATGGAGGAAAGCCAAACTCAAACAGATAATGGTGAATAGGTTTCTCGGCTTGTTAAAAGATACCAATTCTTAGACTCATGAAGCTCAGTAGATATCCTAAACTGGATAAATAAAAAGAACTCTATTAGACACACCCTAGAGAAAGACTATGAAAGGCAGCAAGGGAGAAGGCAGGGTGGGTGGGGAGAGAAAATTCTGCTACAAAAGAATGACTTAGATTGACAGCTGGCTTCCCAATTAGCAACACAGAAGTGAGAATGAAGTAAAACAGTAATTTCAGCATGCTTAGAACACACGCTGGTGGCTTCCACATGTGCAGCTTCAAAC
>NW_017731596.1:533239-534416 GCF_001890085.2 Hipposideros armiger
GATGAGGCCATGTTAGATTAGGGTGGATTCCAATGACTGTTGTCTTTGTAAGAAGGCCATGTGAAGACACAGAGAGACACACAAGAGAATGCTCTGTGAAGACAGGGGCAGAGACAAGAGTCATATGCCTACAAGCCAAGGAATGCCAAGGAATGCCAAAAATTACGGGCAACCACCGTATCACGTCCTGCGTGACAAGGGCTGGGGGGCTTGAGGAGGGGTGGCGAAGGGTTAAGAAATCACAAGAGTCAAGAGTAGAGTTTCTGCAGGCCAGGGGTCTCGTCTCTGCAGACTGAGAGACTGAGAGAGTGAGTCCTGATACTGGGGGGGGCGTAAAGCTTTTATTTACAATGGTCACAAAGAGGTCAATTTGAATATCTATACCCAGTTAATTGATTCCATTAGACCGGCAGCTGCTTCACCAAAACTCTTTGTGATTAAGCAGGAGTTGTGCTTTCACACCTGCGTATGATCCACTCTATGGTCTCAGCATTCCGAGACTACCGGATGAGGAAGTTTCACCGGGATCATTCCCTAGGGTCTCAGCATTCCAAGACACTCCCTATGACTTCAAAGGAGCAGTGCGCAGGAGCCTTGAGTCGGCAGCTGCAAGGTGACACCACCGGAAGCTGGAAGAGGGGCCTGGAACACATTCTTCCTCTGGGCCTCCAGAAGAAATCAGCCCTCGACACCTAGATCTAAAAATCTCTGGCCCCCAGAACTGTGACACACTCCATTTCTGTTGTTTGAAGCCACCAAGTTTGTGGTGCTTTGTTACAGCAGACCTAGGAAACTAATACAAGCCCCCCAACACTAAACAATTCACAGAGTTCTTCAAGATTTTCTGTAAAGGGGCAGATAGTAAATATTGCTGGCTGTGTGGGTTCGAGAATCTCTGTTCAATGCCTCACTCTGCCACAGTGAGTAACCAGCCATGGGCAACAGGTGAGTGAGTTGACATAGATGTGTTCCAATAAAACTTTATTTACTAAAACAGGTGGCTACATGACTTGGCCCTCAGGCTATACAGTTTGACATGACACTCGCTTTAGAGGAGAAACAAAATAAGAAAGAGAAGCCAACCTAAAGGATCAGCTTTTGTGTAGGAAGAAGAGAAGATGTTGAGCTATGATTCCTACCCGACTCCAGCCTTCAGAAGCCATATAACACTGATCAA
>NW_017731596.1:536221-537624 GCF_001890085.2 Hipposideros armiger
TGGAAGGGGAAGGACAGAGAACAGGCTAGAAAAAGCTGGTGGCTATTTCTCCCCGCACATGTCAGAGTAACGCAGTAAAATGACTCTGTTCTCTCCCAGGTTTCCCCTTTGCTACTCACAGCCAGCTCTGAGAGAGAAAACGGGAGCACGTTTTTTCCACCCGTGGATCTTGTCAATGACCGCACCCACCCACTGCCATTTCTTGTGAAGGTGGCCATCTTTGAAGCTTAGCACTCCTTCTTAGAAATAATTACAACAGTTTTCTCCCTTTGTTCAAAGAACTCACTTCCAGAAATGCATGATGCCCTCTCTTATACACACTAGTATACAAGTTACAGCAGACTATAGGCTACATTTTAAGAACCTCTGGAAGAAACTTCCAGAGTGATCAGGAAAGATCAGTCAGCACTTATTTATTGACTCTCCACTTTGCACAAGACATTGTGCCAAGTTCTTCATGGGAACAGATTCTTAGGCTGCTTATTTGGGTGAAAAAAATGTAAAGAACTCATTTCCACAATCTAGATACAGAACATGCTAAAGATAATAAAGAGGCCAAATATGGTCATTTCTTAAAAGTAAGCTTAAAATTTTAAACAAGTATTTTCTTTGGCATGAAAATATCTAATATCTTAATTTTTAAGTCCTCTGACTAGAATATTACATCATTATGAAAACAAGTCGTTTAGAATGGTTTCTATGTATGAGGCCCCTTGTCATTTTCATGTTACTTGTTTATCAGCAGAGGGACTAGACTTTCAGAATTCCAAATAAATGCGTGGAAGGTATGTGCCCATCTTATACCTAATGTCTAGACGCAAACCCTCTTTTGGTTAATTCCAATTTTTTTCATAGAGACTTGTATACCAAAAAAATAACTGAAGGGGCAGCCAGGTGGCTCAGTTGGTTAGAGCGTGAGTTCTGAGCAACAGAGTTGCCAGTTTGATTTCCACATGGGCCAGTGAGCTGTGCCCTCTGCAACTAAATTGAAGACAACGACTTGAGCTGAGCTGCTGCTGAGCTGCTGGTGGGCAGCCGATGGCTTAGTTAATTAGAGCACGTGCTCTTAACAACAAAGTTGGGCCAGCTGAGTGGCACGTTGGTTAAGAGCTGGCTTGGGATGCCAGCTCTGAGCAGCAGGGCCCAGGTTTGGATCCCACATGAGGGCCAGTGACGCTGCGCCCTTTACAGCTAAGATAGTGAACAATAGCTCGACCTGGAGCTGGGCTGCTGTGAGTAACCGGCGAAGGCATAGGCTGCAGTGAGGCTGCAGTGGGCTGCTGTAAGCTACCATGAGTGGCCGGCAGCCAGCATGAGCAGCCGTCCAATAGCCGGTGAGCGACTGCTTCACCCGGGAAGAGCGCAATGATAATACCAACATGGGCCAGTGAAGCGATGTCCTC
>NW_017731596.1:538079-551855 GCF_001890085.2 Hipposideros armiger
TCGTGCCCCGCTCAAGGCCATACTGGGGCAGCTAGACCTTCTGCCCTCCTCCAGGAAACCAGCCTCCAAATCCCACAGCTTCATGGTTAAACTTCTGAATATTACAAAATCCCATCAGGCCCGATGACAGGTTATTGGACTACATTATTATCTTGATTTATTATGTTTTCTCTACATAATTTCCAACCGGTCCATAATTACTTGTGGCACTTTATAAATTACTTACTCCGTTAGCTATTTTCAGAGATAACTTTGCTGTTTTGAAGAGCAGAGGTGTCTTCGTTTTAGGCAGGCTTCCTTTCATTAAATATTCAGAATGCAACATCCTTTATTCTATCCAAACCCCTGTCTTCCTTCTCAAGTTCCCCCCGGGAGTCAAATCAGCCTGGTCAAGGCCCACTGCCACCTTGCCAATATTATTTCCATCTCTATTAATCATCCCTCAGGACTTTAGGTGGGATGAAAGAGGCATTTCATATTATTCCATGATTTCTGAATAGATGAGAAACATTTCCCAAAGTCCTGACTTATGTTTCTTCTTTGAGAAAGTCAAAGAGAGATGGAGAAAACAGGACGGAAGTTCTGTTTACTCTTATTCTTCACAAGACCAGTGATTGCACCTTCATGATACTGTGTTAAATGCAGTTCTCAACCCCACCCAAAGAAAGAGGAGAAAAATCAAGTCTGCCGCTCCGTACTTCCCAAAAGCCAGTAATTTAAACTGGGCCAAAGGAGTCGCTGCGGGGCTGTTTGGAGCCCTTGAGTTCTGCCCGCGTCTGGAGAGGGTCTTTGGATGAGCCCAGAGGGCAGGCGAGGGGAGCAGGGAGCACATTAGCTCCTGGCTGGCAGGGTCACCTTCGCCCACACCGCAATGTCCACCCTGAGCAGGGGGGCCTTTCCCCTGCAGTCCTCCCCCTTGTCCTTGGTGCGTCCCTGTTCAAAGAGCCCCAATGGACCCTCCTGGTCAAAGCGCAGCTCTTCTCCCCATGTCCTCCTGAGCTGACCCCCAGGGACACATCAGTTCCCAGAGGGGCCTCCCTTCATCGCCTCAGTGGGAGGGCGTGCAGTACCCCATAGTTCTCACCACAGACACTCGTCCCCATCCACCGCTCGTCTCTTCTGCCCTCCAGGGCACCATGGCCAGTGCGGGCCCCACAGGCTGCACCGCCTTTCGGAGCAGCCCTTGGGAGGATCAGGGGGTCCTTGGGCCTGTGTCATTTGGAGCCTTTGGGACCTCGGTGGTGGCCCAGAGGACTCTGCTCTCCTATCCTGTTACGTGGACTCAGAAGAAAGTGCTGCTCGCTGTCCTGAAGCCACCGGCCACTATCGGCCGCTGACATGTGTTGGAGAGATCTTTGGGTCACTCGCTTGGCATCTCTTGTTCATTGTCTCGTACAGTTAGGAGCCTTTCCAACCGAGGTCACTGGACTGTAGTGGAAAGCACAGTGTACCGAGTGAGAGGTCACCTGGCTCGGAAGGTCGCTGTCTGAGCAGAGCCTCTGCTCTTCAATCACCTCATCTGCAAAATGGACAGAATGCACCTTCCTCACGGGCTTCAGTGAGAAGTGAGGAAGGGCGATGCGTGGAGAAGCGTTTTGTCCCACAAGCTGAGAACCTGCTCCGTCACACACCCAGCAACACAATGATCTCATCCACCTGTCTTGATTGCCAGGCCAGGCAAGTACTCTGTTCACCATTTAAAATAGCAAAGCTGAGACACCAGTGAATTAGAGAAGTTTCCAAGGCTTCCACCCAGATCCACCTCATTCAAGAGCCATCTTTTTCCCAGTGAATTACACTCAATCAAAGCTGGAGAGAGGCCTGAGAAACCCAGGCATCGTCATTAGGGTCTGTCCCAAAGATCGTGGTCCAGAGGCTGTGCGTATTGGAAACAGTGAGCTCTGTCCTCTCCTCCTTTGTCCCCCAGCCCATGTGGCAATGGTCCCTAGGAAGAGAGGAGGGTCACACAGGCCATCTCCTGCTCCCAGGGTCTCCACACCCAAACCCCACAGTAAAACCCTGTAACCTCGCTTTAGCGTCAACTGTTAAAACAGAGACGTGATACACAGTGCATACGTGTGACCCCCATAGATCACAATTTGTTTTCTCCTTTTGCATTTATTTCACCCACCAACAGAAGTCATGATGCCCTCGTTAACTAGGTCACAGGCTAGACCCCATTTTTAAAGTATACAGACTAAAGAAATGCATAGTAGAGGTTTTACAGACCAGCACTGCTCACACAGCATAAGTTCTGGCAGCTGCCCTGAGGTTCCCCGGCAAAGAAGCTTCTGGGTGAAAGTCCCTCACCCAGGAAAAATCATTAGCACGGACGCCACAGAAATAATCAGTTCTTATTCTTCAGGATAAGACAGAAATACTTCCATTTTTGTGGCTTGGGACAATTCTCCTGAAACCTAATCATCCCAGACTGAGATCTACTAATATTAACTAATTATAACCATCACAATAATATTGATTAATATTAACAATTATAATAACCACTAGTTATAACAATTATAATATTAACTAACCAGAGCTAATAACTACATTAACTAATAATTATAATATTTCCTAAGCACTGATTAAGCACTTGACACCAGGCACCCACGCATGTTCTTTCCTAAGTCCTCGTGACAACCTGTGAGATGAGGACTAGCCTTATGCTCATTTTACAGATAAGGAAATTGAGGCTTAGCAAGGTGACATAACTTTCCCAAGGTCACACAATTCCAAGGGGCACCAAAACACTTGCTTAGGGAACCAGAACCGATCAGCTTTTCCAAGATCCTGGAATGAACCATCCGTCCAGGTCCTCTGAGGCTAAGTAAATCAAGCTCCCAAACTTCAGGAATGCAGAACATCAAATAATCCTGAGAAATCCATAGTTATTCATTGTCTCTGGAAGGATGCTTGGGGCCACTCCCACCTGGTCTACAGAATATGTAGAAGATTGGCAGGTGAGTGGTCAAAATTTCCAGCAACGAACATCAGCAGCATGCTTAAAGCCCACTAAAACCTAAAATTATATTTTACATAAAAATTATTTTTTAACGTAAATAATCCAAAAATGTGTGCTTATTGTAGATCAACTAAAATTTTCTGAGCTCATCAACAACCACGAAAGATTTTGCAGTTTTTACATTTGGAATTTTTCCTCATCTTGTTCTTTAAAGAGATGTTCTAAAAATCATTAGACAGTAGCTGATCAGTTGGGCTCAGAAGGGACACCCGGGCTCTTTTCTCTTGTTTTCCTCTCGCTCTCTCTGGAAACCACATGAACTTTCAGGGCTGGGAGTGGTTGCACTCAAACAACAGTTGGAACTGTCCCCTGCCAGTGGCTCACCTAGGGTATCATCATAGCTAGCAGAGTGACCACTGGAATCCTAGCCACCATCTGAGATGGTCCAGGACCTGGATATACTGTTAAAGGAAACAGCCCCCTCACTGGTCTCCAACGCCCAGGACTCATAAAACTGTTTTCTCTCCATAGCCTCCCTAACTTCTGCTAAAATGCTGCTGAAGTCAAAGCCCGAAGCATCCCTCTGTTCCCCGTATCTGAATGCAGGTCTATCTTGCCCAGAAGGAAGGCTGGAGTCAGAGAGGTGGATGGATAATTCCGAGCCTCGTCCCGAGGAAATCAGACAAAGCAATGTTAAGGGGGGCAGCTTCTAGTCCCTATTTTTGGTCTGTTTGGATTCCTAGAGCATTTCAAACTGTGGCCTGAGAGATGTTTGTTCTTGTCACTGTGACATCATTTTCCTCAAATAATAGTATTACACATGCTAACTTTACACTTTTGGTACGGTTACATTGCATATTCAAGTAATTACACCCAGGAGTCCTTTTAGTAATCTGGTTCTTCTCCAAACATTGTTACACAAAGTGTCATTTATTTGCAAATTTTATAGTCTAAATCTTGCAGAATGAATGGCAGAAACACTCCACAAAAAAGTCTCTGATTCGATAATATATGCTACACAACATGGCACAAATCACGTTAAAGATTCTAGTATCAAACACGCCCCCTTCCTCATGTCCCCTTTCACACCCAGCTTACACTTCATCCACTTCAACACCATGAAAACAAACGCAGAAAAGCAAAGCGCACACAGGCTCACCGCAGGGCCACAGTTTACGTACTTACACACTCCTCAAAAAGAAATTTAAGGCCAGCGCTGGGCCATACCCGCTCCTGCTACTTCCAAGTCTGAGTTAACCAGAAAATTGGATAGGAAGAAAGCCCACAAATTCCATCAGACACCTACCGCTATGGACCCAGAAGATGTGGCAACAAACACTTTGATAACCATTTTGATAGTCGGAAAGAGGCCTCCCCCTAACACACCCCTGTGAAGGAACGCAGCGCTAGACAAATCCTGACAATGACACAGCCGAGCATGTGCCAGGCGGGGCTGGCCGGGCCCCAGCGCTCCTCTGGGCTCCTGCCCCTCCGTCAACGTAAGCCCTGCCTCTCGCAGGAGCGGCCCAGGCATCTCGGGCGGTCCCCTCCATTGGCCCAGAAATGTTTGGGGACCTGTCAGGAAAATACTTGATTGGTTGATAAAAGCGGTCCCTGGACCCTTTCCCTTATCACTTCAAATGCCGGACAACAGTCCCTAAAAGGCGAGGCTGCGGGGCGCACCAATCAGAGCCCCGCGGAGAGATGCCTTGGGGTGACAGAGGCGGGGCGTGGAGGTGGGGCCAGGAGGAGCCGGAAAAGCCCGGAACACACCCTCTCAGGCCCAGCGGGGGCTCTGATTACAGGGCCGCTGGCAAACAAACGGGAAGCGGCAGGACAGTCACGAAGTCCCTTAAATAAAGAGTGGCTTCCTTACTTTAAAATTTTCTGGCAGATTTTTTTTTTTAATCAGTGAATTGTCATACAACAGGTTCCTTTATGAGTGGCCTGTTCCCAGTTTCTCTATTTACCACCTGTTTCTCTTAAAGAACAGAAACTGACAGGTGGTGGACGGTAAGATTTCACTGACATCGGGGACAAGGCAGTGAGACAGCGGCTGGCGTGTCAGTACAGTAACTTCAACGAGCAAATTGTCCTCACTGTGTTAGAGACGGGGAAAATGATCTGTCTGTAACGGGCTCTATCTGTCTTATTTATACAGGTAATTTGAATTGTGCTCAAAATCAAGTAAGCCCAAATGCTAGCAGCCCAACTCTTCTAATGGGATTCGACATCAAGGTCAAGGGCATTAGGGGCAAAGGCCCCCTGGGGGGATATTCAGTTCTCTTAGATAACTGAGTCTCTCTCCTATTTTTAAAGTCCCCGGCTCTGCTCCTCGTGGAGGAGGTGGCACTGGCATCCAGAGCAGGGAGGGATCTGTCCAGCTTGTGCACCAGTCCCGTCACCAGTCCCCAAGGCCTGCTCCCTCCCACCCAGGCAGGTGCCTTCCATGAGAAAGGACACCCTGTCCCTGGAATGTAGCTCACATTCATTTACACAAGATGAATGACTCAGGTGACTCCCCCACAAGGGAAGTAGACCGTCAGCATGAAAAGTTTACTCCCCAAAGAAGGCCCTTGGTGGAGACAATTAACGTTTTCCCAAATGTATGCTGTGTTTAGGTTTACATAACTTCATGGGTAACCTAAAATGAGAAATAAAGGCATATTTTTATTATGTAGAACGACAGTGGTGACAGCCACAGTAACTGCTTGAAGAGCGTCCCCAAAAAATTCACGTTTACCGAAAACCTCAGAATGCGACTTTATTTGGAAACAGGTTCTTGGCAGATGAAATTAGTTGAGGATCTTGAGATGAAATCATCCTAGATTTCGGATAACTGATGTCCTTGTAAGAAAAGGAGACACAGGGCCAGCTGAGTGGCTCAGTTGGTTAAGAGCTCGCTCAAAGGTTTGACTCTGAACAACAGCGTTTTGAGTCCGGCCCAAGCTGAGCTGCTGCTGAGCTGCCAACAGGTGGCAGGATGGCTCAGCTAAAAAAAAAAAAAATAGAAAAAGAAAAAGAAAAGGAGACACAGAGAAAAACACCACGTGAACACAGAGGCAGAGGTTAGAGTGATGCTGCCACAAGCCAAGGAACAGGGCCCTTGACTTCAGATTTCTGGCCTCCACAACTGTGTGAGAATAAATTTCGGTTGTTTTACGAGGTCAGACAATTAAGTTCGCGAACTCACCCTAGAAAAAGTGCCACATAGCTCCTTGCTGAATATCACTACGGTCACCCTCGAAGTGCTCCCCTTGGGAAGCTATGCACCGTCACCAGTGCTTAGTCCACCCTTCAAAGCAATTTTGGAACTCTTTTTCTGGAATGGCCATCAGAGCTGTAGTCATATTACCCTTGATGTCCTGAATGTCATCAAAATGTCTTCCTTTCAATATTCCCTTTATCTTCGGGTAAAGAAAGAAGTCATTGGGGCCAGATCAGGTGAGCAGGGAGAGTGTTTCAATACAGTTATTTGTTTATTGGCTAAAAACTCCCTCACAGACAGTGCCGTGTGAGCTGGTGCATTGTCGTGATGAGAGAGCCATGAATTGTGGGCGAAAAGTTCAGGTCGTCTAACTTTTTCACACAGCCTTTTCAGCACTTCCAAATAGTAAACTTGGTTAACTGTTTGTCCAGTTGGTACAAATTCATAATGAATCATCCCTCTGATATCAAAAAAGGTTAGCAACATCGTTGCAAGAAGTTTGCGAACTTAATTGTCCAACCTCTTTGTAAGCCACCCCGAACCCCAATCTGTGGTAATTTGTTACAACAGCCTTAGGAAACTAATACAGAGAAGTAAGTGCATTACGTTCAGTATTTGGCATGATGGCAGTGACCACCATAATAATTAAAAGGCAGTTCCTTATTGGGGGGAAATGGGGCGGCAGATTGGGGGATGGGGTTGTCACTTCGAGGGGTAAAAAGGGTAACTATTGCACTGTGTTGTACAGCTGAAACTAATTCTAAAAAATGTGTATTTCATAATAAAAAATATTTAATAAAAAAAAAAAGGCAGTTCTTCAACTTTGTACCACAAGGGCCTCTCTCCCTTCCATATGAGAAGGAAGCACCCCTTTTAAAGGCAGAACCAAAGGCTATAGACTGGGGAGAGCTCAGAAAAGAGAGAGGGAGAGACCATTCGGGTGGGAAAGAAAGTTCTAAGGAACCTCCATCTCTCACGTTCCTCCCTCCAGTCCTGAGAACTAGGGTTAGAATGACCCCTTCACAATGAGCTGCTGATTTTGTTACTGTCCTGGGAGGACCACCAGCCGCGAACCAGCCATCTTTCCATAAATATCAAATCTAGGATGCCAGTTGATGCTCGCCAACAACAAAAACAATCACCACCCATCTGATAAGGATAAGTCACCACCAAAGATTGTAGAAACACAAAGCCCACGAAACTGAGGGCAGGCACTCTGACAGTAAGCAAAATATTTTCATTAGAAACCATAAGACATATCCAGCACAAGTATTAATTAGCACGTGTAGATAGTTTAAGAAAGTATTCGTGAAAATGGTATATTTTTAAAAAGAAAACACATAAAGGTGTTTAAAAGTAATTTCTATGACTATCAAAATTACCTAAGGGGATGAAATGTTCTATAAGTCATTGAAGGTGATAGAAAAAACGATGATTAGTTTTCTATGAAAATAAGAATTGCTTATTAGTTCCATCAATGTGTTTATCACACGTAATTATTGACACAGGAGAAAAAAATGTACTGTGATCCAAAAATAAAACTGTTTTTGTCTCATTCCTAAAAATTGATTGGCAGAAAGCTAAGAGGAAGCTGAAAAAACCATAAAGGGAAAACGTGATAAATTTAACTCTACACAAGTATCAAAATACATTGTAAACAAAATTAAAAGGTAATTGACAAACTGGAGGAACTTTTTGCAACACACATCACAGACCTTTTCACAGAACATCAAACATTCTAACAAATCATTTTTTTTTACAAAGATGAACACCAAGTGAAAAAAAAAAAAAACGGGCAAAAGGCCAGAAAAGGCGAATCACAAAGTATGTACAAATGGTCACTAAAAATATGAAAAAATGTCTATCCTGCCTAGTAATCAAAGAAGTGAATAAAATCAAAGATGTCCATTTCTGACAATAAAATGGGCATTTTAAAAAAGAAAGAAGATTATCCCCAATGTAGGTTAAGGATAGGAGACGCTAGCCTAGAAGGCAAGCTTTCTTTCCTCTGCCTTCAGGAAGCCTCAAAGGCATAGCCTTTGATCCTTGAACTTCTCAGGTAGGAATTTATCCCGAGAAACAGTCAAGGGCGACTTCAAGATTCATCTACAAGGATACAAGGCACTGATACAACGGGGGGAGGAGGGATGAAGGGAGGAAGAGGAGGAGAAGAAATATTATAAATGTTCGTTAATTATGCATTCCATCATCTAGGTGATTTTTACTTTTTCTGGGCACTTTCCTGTTCACTCTGAATTCTCTACACCAAACACGCATTTGCTCTGTGGTCAGATGTCCTTTCTCCAAAGAAACCCAACTTCATGAAAGAGAGGGTAACCGGCAGGGCCCGGGCGTCCACGCTCCCCCCCGAAGGAGCCGGGCGTCCACACCTGCCCGCCTAGGTCCCCCTCCTCCTGGGGAAATCCGGGATCCACGCACGCCCGCCTTAGCGCCCTCCAGGGAGCGCTCCGCTCTCGGTCGACGCCCCTCCCACGCAGAGAACTAGACTCGCGCAGTCGATTCCGGATCAAACCTCCCGGCGCGTGGGCGAGAACCACTGAGCGCGGGACGGAACGGCGGGACATTCGCGCCCGCGGGGGCGGCGCGGGAGCGGCTCGTTCGCCCCCCAAGGCGGCCCGGGAGCCGAGCAGGGAGAGCGGGCGGCCTCCTTACAGACGTCCACAGACACATCGCACTTCGCCCTCACGGAGAAACGGGGGGCCTGACTCACATCACGGCCCAGGGCGCCCGTCTCCCGGCCGACGAGACGCGGCCCCGAGTGCGCACGTGCGACGACCTCGCGGCCCCGCCCCCTGGTTCCTCTCGTCCCGCCGGGCCGCCCGTCCCAGGAGGCCCCGCGGGCGGGTTTCCAGGGCGACGCGTCTGCGTCACGAGGCCGCGAGGTTGGCACTGCTGCGGAAGCCGCGCCGAGCAGGTAACGGCCCCGCCGCCGCCGCCGCCGCCGCCGCCGCCGCCGCCCCTTGCAGCCCAAAGCCCCGGCCCGGCTCCAGCCGGACCCTCCTGCCAAACTTTCCGGGCCTTCCTGTGTCGCCCGGTCGCTCAGCCCTCGCCCCTGCGCATCTCGGGCCCCGGTGCCTCGCTGTCACTGTAGTTGGTAACGTAGCCAGGTGGGCCGACCGCCTGCTCCTGCAAAGCCTGGTGAAGAGCCGCCCTCGGCGCGCCCCTCCGCTGCCCGGAGAGTGACTGCGCCCGCGCAACACACTCGCAGGGCCACGCTGCTCCGCCGGGCAACCCGCCAGCTCGCTGACGGGCCGCTGGGGGCACTCGGCCAGGGGACAGGGCCAGGCCTTCGGGCAGCCGCCAGTCACCCCGGTCGCACGAGGACGCATTTCATTCCTCCTCCCACTCGTAGGTTTTCGCCGATATTTTTCTTTTACATCTGAGCCTGTTACCTTCAGTTTTGCACCTACCTACTTGCATTTGCTCTTGTTTTGTTTTTTCCGTGTAACCTCAGCGCTGACATTTCCCCATCCCCAGCCGGTGGAAATCGGAATGCTTTGAAATGTCGGTTTGTGTGTTCCTCACCCGCTCAGCCTTGGAGCTGTTTGTCCACGATGCCCCTTTCGTGCTTTACCATCTCAGTGCCACACTTGTGCCCACAGGTAACGTGTTTCAGACCAGTTTTTCCCTGCTGAACACAACCTTGAACCTTTTTTCTATCTACATTCACTCCCCATCTAAATGTCAGTGCGCCCTGAACATGCCTCCAGCCCTGACCCTCCTCTGAACTTGAGACCCCTGTACTCAGCTGCCTGCCCCCCGCCCCCTCTCTGCTTAGATGTGTAAGGCATTTCCAACGCAGCAGCCCAGACCTGCTCCTAACATTACCCACCGCAGTTACTGGAAACCATCCTCCCAGTTGTCCAGACCTTGCTGTCTTCCTTGACTTCTGTTTTTCTTCCTCCCCGCATTCATTCTGTCAACACATCCTTCAGAATGTACCCAGAATAGATGCACAAGCCTACCATTGCGCCCAACCCCCACTATCAGCACCCTGGCCCACCATCAGTCACCGGGTTCCTGGGTTATTTCGGGGGCCTTCTAATCGGGCTCTCTCCTTGTACCCTCTCTGCCTGAGTACAGACAGCTCTTTCCCTTTCCTCCGTTACTTGGAGGGGGATAAGTTTAGGGGGGGGGGAAATGGGCATGAATTTTATAGATAAAAATACAATATTTTTAGTACATATTGGGATCGACGGGAAAGTCAAGACGCGTTTTGCATTGAAAAACATAGAAAAATATGTCATGACTTTCCCGACGACCCAATATTTTGAGAAGCACAACTTTTAAACCAGGCAGACAAAGCTACATAAGCACCTGATTACTAACAAGCTAAAAATTCAAAGGTGTCCCTTAGCTTTCTGATATACAAGACAGTGTCCCTGGATAGAACTATGACAAAAACTTTAAAACTGACAGAAGACTCAAATAATCCATAGACTTCTTCCCAGTGAGAAAAAGAAGTCATGGAGGAATTTGGGCTGTGTTTGTTCCCTGCTCTTTCTTGTGCGGCTTTTTTAGGGAAGCACAAAAAGAGGCAAATTGAAGTGGAGACAAATGCTTGTCCTTCTGCTGATCATTTCGATAGTTAGGACCCGGACACTGATACTCTAGCGAGTCCGTCACAGAGTGATGCAGCGATGGCTATGACAAGGTCCCTGCCCTCAGGGAGCCAATGGCCCCGACGTGCCTGTACCCTTGCAAATTCAAAGCCCCAGCCCCCATGTTTTCTCTCTTTTCCATGAAGTGAAACCCCAGTTGACCAAAGTAACATAGTAGGATTGCTGCAACTTACAGAGTGTCTATGGGATGTAACAGATTATCAACCTCCACCTCACTCAAGCTTCATCTCCCATCTGCCCCTCGTGCTATCACTTCATACAGGAACTTAAAGTTCTCTGATGGGAATCGCCTCTTTCTCCAGCTACCGGAACTACAAGCCTTTCCTATACAGTAAGTCCCCGACTTACGAACGAGTTCCGTTCCGGGAGAACGTTCGTAATTCAGATTCGTTGGTAAGTCTTGACAAGTGAGTCTTACACACCTTTGACACTTCCCAGCAGTCCCCTCCACATCGGCTCTGCTTGTCCTCTTGCTCCCGGACAGCCTGGGCTCTGACTGAGCACTGTACTACTGTACACTGTCGCACTGTACAGTAAGCACACAGCAGCACAGCTGTGACAATGCCCGGCAGATGCTTGAACTACTTCCGCGGTTTGTTCGCATCTACGAACGTTTGTAACGCGAGGTCCGTTCATATCTGTGGAAGTTCGCAACTTGAATGTTCGTAAGTCGGGGACTTACTGTACTGTACTCAGCTTATTCTCCCCTCCTCCTGTTCCAGGCCATGTGCCCTGTGCTTTCATCTCATTCCCCTCCCGCTTGTCAAAAACCCCACGCTGCTCTCCATTCTCTCACCTGCACAATCAGCCGCTCCATCTCCATTGACATTAGGCACAAATACATGCCCTCCATCTATACGCTCTTACTCCCACCTTGTCAGTCCAACCTGGCCTTCTGTCCTGAGCTAGACCCTTATGTCCAGCCAGCTGAATGGCATTGCCTCCAACTCAGCACACACAAGACCGAACAGTCTCCTACCACCCCGCCCCACTGGGACCTCTGCCATCGGAAACTGGGATTCCTTCTTGACCTCTCCCTCACCCCAGCACCCAGTGGACCACCAAGCCCCGGGGACGTTGTTTCCTGTACACCTTTCACATCTCTCCATCGTCACTGGTACCTTAGTCTGAGCTACCGCCTTCCTCCATCCAGCCTTCCGCAGTCCTCTGCGGTCTGGCTTCTCTCTGTGCTGTTCTCTACTCTGCCGCCAGAGGAAGCTCTTCAGAAGGCGGAGCTGATCATGGCATCCCCTCCCCGGCCTCCCTCTTGTGCCCACTGCCAGCTTCCCATTGCGCTCGCATTGATGATTCCAACCATAAACATGCCGTTCTATGCTGCTGCGGGTACTCACCGCCACCCATGTCTGGAGAACCGTCTGGCCCTTGTGACTGGGCCCCAGCACCCAGGCCTCCTCCACCCACCAGGCCTTGGCACCGGCTTCTCTGTCCGTCCGCAGTGTTCTTCCTACCCCCATTCCTCTGCCGAGTTAGTTCCCACTGACTCTTCATATCTCAACTCAGATGGTGCTTCCATAGGAGAACTTACTTCCCAGGGCACTGCCTAGGCCAGATTCTTTGTCATATGTCCTCAGAGACTGGTCTCTCTTTCCATTACCACACAATAGCCATTACTGTGATTATTTTATTCCTGACATAGAAGCTCCACAAGAACAAACGTTTCTGTTTGTGTTCACTGTATTCCCCCACACCTACCACAGATCCTAGCACACGGTAAGCACCTAAATATGTGTTGGAAAAATGAATGAAATGAACATTCTAATGTGTAAGATCTATGAAATGTGGGGTATGTTAGTACAGTTTTATGAAAATAGAAAGAATGAAAATTCTAGTCAAATGATTAGGTTAACAGTGAAAATTAAAAAGAAATGTGGCAGTGGCCAGGAGGGGGAGCTAGAAGCTTACACTTCTGTAAATTTAGCCCTAGGACTCCCCATTCAGTGTTCCTTTAGTGTGGGGCAGTGCACTGGGGTTGCCCACACCTGCTGGAAGTAGCACGGCCTCTAATCCTGAAGGCGTTATTTGGGATGCTCAGTCTGGTAGTAAATTCAAGCATTTTGTCAAACATAAATAAAATACATAATAATACGTAAAATACAAAACCTGCATAACCACCCAGACTTTTAATACGGCACATTTCCATATTGTCAAAGCTTGAGATTTCTGATGTATATAGGCATATCTGTGGATTTTCGTGCTAGACTGGACTTTAGAAGTCATGGAGAACAATCTGCTAATGTCACACATTAAACAGCTAGTTGTACAGACAGAGCTGTCACTACACCTCGGATGTGTTGCCACAGAAGCGTTTTTTCTTCTGTAACATCTTCCTTCTCTTCTTACTCAGTGTTAATTCTTAACCTTCCCTCTTCAATATCTGACCCAGTTTCTGAAGCAAAACATTGGGAACGTAATCTTAAAAGTGGATACATGTCTGAAATGGCGCTCCTGAGTGCCCTAAGCCGCGTGGTCATCTTACCCGTGTAATACTATTTGTTTAAGCTAAGGAAACAGCTTTATTCATTTAACATCCTGCTGAACTTTGCATCAAAGTTTGTATGGAAGAATTCAGGCCTTTTGTTCTGGAGGCAGACAGACCCTCAACCTGGGTCCTGCTGCTATTTTCATGAGCCGATTCAGGCCCAGCTCCTGGCAGGAAGGCTGTGGAATGACTCTGGACCCTTCCCAGTCACCAGGAGGCACATGAGGTCCACCTGTCCCATCTCTGGTGATGAACCCTGATGACTGCTCAAGGTGGTGTCTGCCAGGTTTCTCCACAAGGTCACCGTCTTTCCCTTTGTATTTGGTTAGTATTGTGCCAAATCCTGTTCCATATCAAACTTGCGTTCGCTGGCCCTTTGCATCCCTTGGCCGCTCCTGCCTGTTGCAGCTACCTCCATGATAGTTGTCCGATAGTCATTATCTGCTTCTGCCATTCCTTGTAC
>NW_017731596.1:553721-557073 GCF_001890085.2 Hipposideros armiger
AGCTCTTTGCACATGTAATAAAAATAGTTTTCTCAGTTTCTGATGTCACTTTTGACTTGATGATTTTTTTCTGTTATACAGAAGTTTTCAGTTTTTTTGCAACCATTTTACTAAATGTGTTCTTTGGGGTTCCTGGCCTTTATTTCTTGCCACACTTCATGTTTTCCTTTAAGATTTGTTTTTAACATTTACATTTTTAATTCATCTAATATTTATTTTATTGTGAGGAATGCAATAAAAATCCACTCTTGTTCCGAGTTCCAGACAGATGTTTCACCCATTTCCCCCCGACCTCACCATTTATTGAATGTCACTTTTCTCCACCTTTATCTGACACCAGGTGCCCATGTGTCTGTGCTTCTGTTTCTGAACTCTTTATCTCATTACATTCCTCTGTCTATTCAAGCGCTAGTGTCAGACTGTGTTGATGACCAGCTTCATAGCTCAGTATCTGATAGAGGTAGTCATCATTCTTTATCAAAATCCTTTGTATTCTCCCATATTGATTTTTCCTTATGAATTTGGTATCATTTTGTCAAATTTCAAAACAAGATTACTCTTAGCATTATATTAGCAATACTTTAATTATGTAGATTAAATTAGGGAGAATTTACATCTTTATCATCTTGGTCCTTCTTACATAACACAATGTCTTTCAACTTACATAAATCTTCTTTTCTTTTAGTAGTTTTAAAGTTTTCTTTACATTATGTGTATTAAAACCTATATCAGATGTCTTCAATTTTGAGAGGCAATATTGTAAGCAGGATATTTTCATCTATTTTTTAAGTCATTTTAATTTGCATATAGAAAGGGTTGATTTTTATATCAATTTAGTGACCTATAGTTTTATTGCTCTCTCTTTATAGAATCATATAGGGTTTTCTAAGTATATAGTCATGTCATCTGTATATTATAAATAGCTTGCCATTTCTTTTTCAATATTTATGCCTTTTATTTCTCTCTCATGTCTATTTTCATTGACTGGTACCCCCAGGAAACTATTAACTAATAAAAATGATAGTAGGCATCCTTATCTTAATCTTTATAGCAATGTATATTAATGTTTCATTATTAAGCATGTGAGGTTAGCTTTTAGTTTGAGATATGTATTTCTTTATCATTTTAGGAAAGCATTCATTTAGAACANTTTATTTATTCATTTATATCAGTGTGGACTCATGGATTCCTGTTTCATTTAATAGGTTGCCATCTTGTATCCTCATTTATTTTGGTGCTCAAATGTCCCAGGTTTAACCAATCAAACTTCTTCAAGTTGGCTTCTGGGTCCTTTGACACATACCAACCTTACATTGTACTTTGCCTGCCTGGAATCATCCAGGTACCCTGATTCCTTTTAGTGGGGAGTTTTCTCAGTCAGCTCATTGTTACTGGGGTGTCATTGCTTCTAGGACCTCCCAGAGAGCAGAGGTAGGAGAAACACACACACACCACGTATAACTATATACCTGTATCTATACACATCTACATTCTATATATAGGTATATAGATATAGAATATATTAACCCAATATTTCCTATTTTAAGCCAACACCTCAGGGTTCTTCCTAGCCTTCCCCGTTTGTATGTAAGTAAAACCCTTTCAGGTAGTAAGACATTTGGCTCCCATGATTCTAAATATATTTGCTTATTTCTTCAGTTAACTTATTTGCCTGTGTAATTAATTCCTGACCTTGCTAGCTACCTGTCACCTTTTGTCACCAACCCCTTGCCCTCCGCACCTTGCTGTCTCAGCCTCCAGACATGCCCCACCTAGCCTCTGCTCAAAGGCCAGCCTTCTTCCTTTCCCCTAAATCTCCATCCTGAATGCAGGTGAGAGAGTCTGCTGTTTGTTCCCACTGCTTTCGCCAAAGCAGACAACCCCACCCGCTCCCAGGGTCGCTCACCTTCCCGGATGTTGTCCAGAAGAGGTAAAGCAAGACGGCTTCTGGGAGCATAAAGTTACTTCCCCAAAGCATTT
Source organism: Hipposideros armiger (assembly GCF_001890085.2). Classification (NCBI taxonomy): domain Eukaryota; kingdom Metazoa; phylum Chordata; class Mammalia; order Chiroptera; family Hipposideridae; genus Hipposideros; species Hipposideros armiger. The sequence continues at coordinate 555,702 of NW_017731596.1, forward strand.
GAACTCACCCTCTTCTTGGACTTGTTGAAATCTATAACAGTGCATTTCATTTACATTTTAATAGCCTGCGTTTAATCTCCTTTTGATTCATTCTGTTTTTCAGTATAACCTGTGTTAGTGTCCTAGGGCAGCTGTAAAAAATTACCACAAACTCAAGGGCTTCAAACAACACAGATTCCTTGTCTTTCAGTTCTGGAGGTCAGACGTCTGAAATGAGTCTCATGGGGCTAAAGATTAAGATGATGTCAGGACTGGTTTCTTNAAGCAGACAACCCCACCCGCTCCCAGGGTCGCTCACCTTCCCGGATGTTGTCCAGAAGAGGTAAAGCAAGACGGCTTCTGGGAGCATAAAGTTACTTCCCCAAAGCATTTGAACTCACCCTCTTCTTGGACTTGTTGAAATTTATAACAGTGCATTTCATTTACATTTTAATAGCCTGCGTTTAATCTCCTTTTGATTCATTCTGTTTTTCAGTATAACCTGTGTTAGTGTCCTAGGGCAGCTGTAAAAAATTACCACAAACTCAAGGGCTTCAAACAACACAGATTCCTTGTCTTTCAGTTCTGGAGGTCAGACGTCTGAAATGAGTCTCATGGGGCTAAAGATTAAGATGATGTCAGGACTGGTTTCTTGCAGAAGCTCCAGGGGAGAATCCACGCCCTTGCTGATTTATAGAAAAGCCCGCGTTTGGCCTGCGCCCCCTTCCTCCGTCTTCACAGCCAGCAGCCAAGCATCCCTGATCCGGCTTGGCTTCCCTCAGCACAGTGCCGTCTTCTGACTCCTCCTGTGTCCCTCTTATAAAGGCCTTTGTGATTACAGCAGGCGCAGTGGATAACCCAGGATAAGGCAGGAGAATCTCCTCTCCTCAGAATCCTCAGGCATCACTCTGCAAAGTCCCTTTTGCTGCATAAAGTGACAGATTCTGTTCACAGGGTCTGGGGATTCGGATGTGGCCATCTTTGTGGGGTGCGAATTAGCTACCACAGTACCAAATGCAATCTTAAATCTTAAAAATGGGATTTTAACCCCTTTTATTATAGCAGATAATGAGCTACATGTAGACACTGATTAGAAAATGAAAATGGCTGGGAGATCTTTACATGCCCACCCACACCTGCAGAGATGCACTTCCTTCTCTTTTTTCAACAACTGTGTGGTTTCACCCAATTCCTTAATTTTTGCCATCGAGATAGATGAAAGTGGAATCTTATTGTTTTAACTTGCATTTCATTAATTAAGAGCAAGTTTGAACATCTTTTTATGTATTTCTTGGTTGTCCATGTTTCTGTAATGTGCTTATTCTGTAATGTGTTCATGTCCTTTGCCCGTTTTTCTAATGGCTTAGAAGAATTCATTGTAAATTGAAGAAAT
>NW_017731596.1:559246-560159 GCF_001890085.2 Hipposideros armiger
ACCAATAATGAACTATCAGAAAGAGAAATTAAGAAAACAATCCCATTTACAATTGCACCCCCAAAAAATAAAAATAAAATACCTAGGAATAAACTTTGAAAAGGAAGTAAAAGATCTGTACTCAGAAAACTATAAGACATTAAAGAAAGAAATTGAAGAAGATACAAATAAATGGAAGCATGTATCGTGCTCATGGATAGGAATAATTAACATAGTTAAAACGTCTATATACCCAAAGCAATATACAGATTCAGTACAGTCTGTATCAAAATACCAATAGTATTTTTCTTAGAACTGGAACAAATCATCCTAAAATTTATATGGAAGCACAAAAGACCCCAAATAGCCACAGCAGTCTTGAAAAGGAAGAAGAAAGTTGGAGGCATCGTGCTACCTGATATCAAACTATACTATAACTTTATAGTAATTAAAACAGCAGGGCACTGGCATAAAAACAGACACACAGATCAATGGAACAGAATAGAGAGCCCAGAAATACTCATAAACCCAAGCCTATCTTGTCAACTAATCTGTGACAAAGGCAAGAGTATAAAATGAGGGAAAGACCGACTCTTCAAAATGCGGTGTTGGTAAAACTGGACAGATACACGCAAAAAAAAAGGAAACTAGACCACTTTCTTACACCGTATACAAAATAAACTCAAAATGGATTAAAGACTTACACGTACGACCCGAAACCATAAAACTAGAAGAAATCAGGCAGTGAACTCGTTGACTTTGCTCTTAGTAGTTTTTTTTTTTTTTAATTCCCTGGGCAAAGGAAGGCAAAGAAAAAAATAAACAAATGGGACTACATCAAACTAAAAAGTTTTTGCACAGCAAAGGAAACCATCAACAAAATGAAAAGACAACCTACTGAATGGGAGAAGATATTCACCAATGATACATCCAA
>NW_017731596.1:565249-568277 GCF_001890085.2 Hipposideros armiger
ATAAAATAGGCATCACTATACTGTAAAACTGATTGTGCAAAACATAAATGCTGCCAAAATCTGAACTGTACGCTACCATATATTTGATATATCAAAAACTAGTCTGTTAACTCTAGTAAGCATTAATTACATGATTAACAACTTTGCTTATTTTCACATGCTTGAAGACAGAAGCTTGCCTTCTCCATAACCCCAGTGCCCAACAGACACTAAATAAATGTTCTTTGATTGAACATTTTTATTAACTAGTCAGTTAAATAAGAACATGAGGTAGTTGGCCTAAGACCTTGGTTTTTCAGTAATGCGTCACATAATCAGAAATCCGTATGTGTAGAGCCTGCATACATTTTTTATTGATAACAGTGGTGAGGTGTGGCCTATTAATGTTAATATGAAGACACTCCAAAACAACGGAATCAACTTACAAGTATAGTTACAGCACTGGCACTAGTCACCAATCAATTACTACCAGGTCAATGAGAAGGCTGGTATTTCACAGACTGAGTATTCGGACAGCTGCTTGGTAGGTACCCACATTCAGGGTGCTTCTCACTGCTGACTATAGTAATAGACCAAATTCAAACTTGGTGTTTCATTGCTGATGATGGCTCTCAGGCTCCACTTCATGAAAAAGTGTGGAGCTTTCAGTCTCGGGAATCCATACAGACCCATATTCAGGTCATCCAGGTGAAAATTTTACAACAGCTCTGGGGTCCTGGGAATTCTGGAAGTCTAGGAATGTTTGGTCTCTTTGGTGGGTATAACTTATGTTAACCTCAAGTAATTGCTTTGGAAATTGAACTACCCTGATGAGATACATATGAGTGTATTAATTATCTATGTGTGTGTCACAGATTACCCCAAAATCAACAGCTTAAAACAATAGTGTGCTTGGCCACCACTCCAAAACGATACTTTGATAAGATCATGATTTGATTAAAATGAATGGATTAGTGACAGAGACAATATGGCGTTATATAGATTTTTTTAACGAGGTAAATAAACATTCTAGACAGTATCTATTAACCTGTATGAAGTTGTGCAGCATGAAATCCTGTTCTTTCAGTTTTTTGCAAGTTCATTATTGACTTTGTAACCTCCTGTGGTAGATTCACAGTTCTCTAGAAGTCTCTCTCCAGTTTCCAAATTAACAGCTTAGTCACTGAAAAAACAACAACAGTTATTATCCTGAGGGAGCAGGAGTCTGGTCACAGCTGGGTCCTGTGGCTCAGTACGTCTCTCAAAGCCGCAGTCACCTCAGGACTCACCCGGGAAGGGCCTTGCCCCACGCTCACTCCACTGAGGGCTGTAGGATTTCTTCTCTCACAGGCTGTTGGTCTGAGGCCTTGGATTCTGCCATGTGTGCTTCTCCGTGGGTCCACCCTCAACATGGCAGCTGGCTTCCAACGGTGTGAGCAAGTGAGAGAAAAAGAGAGGGTGACAAGCCAGAGTCTTTAGTTACCTCATCTGGAAATGACAGCTGAGTCACACTCGGGGAAGGGATCACACGGCATGAGCTGCGGGAAGTGGGACCCGGGAGCCATCTTAGAAGCCACCTACCACAGTGAGAGTGCATTCTACAGACAGCCTCAGGCAGGTAAAGCCAGTGGGACTTACATGCTGGCCCCACCACCCCACCCACTCCATTGCTGGGGCCCCTGGAGTGCGCCAATGCTCTAGGGAAGGAGAGGTGACTGTATGTGGAGGGGTCAGCTGTGGTTCCCAGCTGAATGGATGTCTGCAGTCAGGTGATTCTTAGCACCCAGCATCACAGCGAGGGTGCTGCTGCCCCTTGATAACCAACGAGGAGACCTTCACCCTTCTAGGTGGTGTCGGACCCCCCTCCTGAAACCCCACGGTGCAGACTGAGTCCATGGGAGCTCGGAGCAGTTCTTAAAGAAAGATTCAGGAATCGGGTTGGGCAACTGAAGCATTGTTTCTTTGTTCTAGTGAGTAGTATGGTGCAAGGGGCATGTCCACTGGCTCGGCCTGGCGGAGAAAAGGCTTTCCAGGTAGATGGGCCCTGGGTCTTCAGCAGAAGCCCCAAATAGACTTCCCTCATTTCCTCTTTCTCAGTNGCCAGATGGGAGGAGGGTTGGAGGGCTTGGTGAAAAAGGTAAAGGGATTAAAAAGTAAAAATGGGCAGTTACAAAATAGTCATAGGGTTGTAAAGTACAGCATGGTCAATAATATTATAATAACTATGGTGTCAGGTGGGTACTAGACTGATCGGAGGGATCACTTAAGTTATATAATTGTCTAAGCACTATCCTGTACACCTGAAACTAATATAATATTGAATGTCAACTATAATAGAAATTTTTTAATTTTTAATAAATTAATTACTACATTATTTTTTTAAAATACAGTTACCTACCCACAAAATAATTTGGGTTGGGAAACATAGTTGTAACCCTTTGAAAACTAAATCGTCCTTAGGAATTGCTTATAACTTCTCTACAGAATATTCTCCTTTAAGAACTAGGATTTTCTGTTTGTAGTAATAGTCTGATAATTTGTGAGACTAATTGTTGAGCCAAAAGGACAAATTTTAGTATACAAGTAATACTAAGTCTATCAACATCAGTGCTTAAGACCTGGTGCCCATCAGTTGTGCGAGGATGTTCTTTCTTTTGTTATTTTTTGTTGTTTACAGGCAAGTAACACGTAATCCAAAAACTTTCAGTATTTACGTTCAACTTTGCACTGGAAAGAATAGACAAGTGACCTTTATGATCTTAGGTTCTGCCCCCAAACTTTTGAAAGGCACTGCTTTGTTGTGGCCCCTTTAACTCTTATTTCAGCAGGACTGTTGGATAACTACAACCAAGAATTTCTCTCTTAGCTGCCAATAGTCAATTCACCCTGACAGAGAAGCCTCAGTGTGTGAAATATATACAGCAATCCATATGCAAATGAATATATATATGTGTAAATTAATACTGGCTCAAAACTTTTAATTTCTTATATAAATGTTTATGTGTGAGATCTTCACATTTTCTTTTTGTAATATCATCCTAGGTTTTTT
>NW_017731596.1:573092-628371 GCF_001890085.2 Hipposideros armiger
ATAATGAAGAGAGGGAACTTCACAGTCTGAAAAGGAAATACCTACAGGTGACATCACACTTAATGGTGAAAGACTGGATGCTTCCCTCCAGAGACCCAAAACAAGACAGGACTCCACCCTCACCACCGCATCTGTTCCACATCATCCTGGAGAGTCTGGCCAGTGTAGTCAGGAGATAATGAAACAAAAGGGTCCATGTTAGAAAAGGTCCGTCCATATTATTTACAGACGGCATCATCATGTAGAAAGCCTGATGGGATCTACAAAAAAGCTACTAGGGTCAATAAGTGAGTTCAGCAAGGCTGCAGGATGCAAGGTCAATATGCAACTAGCAATTGTATTTCTACATACTAGCAGCAAACAATTGGAAATTGAAATGAAAAGATAATACCACTTATAATAGCAATACAATACCAGTTACCGTCCAGAAAGATGAACTACTTAGGGATGAATCTAATAAAAGATGTTAGAGCTTTGTGCACTGAAAACTACAAACCACTGCTGACAGAAACTAAAGGAGACCTAATATATGGCAGGGGTGTCTTACCCGTGGATGGAAGACTCAGCTTTGTCAGGGTGTCAGTTCTCCATACATTTATCTATAGACTCGACACTATCCCATTAGGCTTTTTCATAGGAATTGACAAGCTGATTCTCAAACTCCTGTGGAAACTCAGAGGACCTACAATAGCCAAAACAACTCTGAAAAGGAAGAACAGACCTGGAGGACTAACACCGCCTGATTTCAAGATCAGTTATAAGCCTGCAGTTACCAAAACAGTGTGGTATTGGTGTCAAGAGAGAGGAATAGATCACTGGAGTAGAATAGGGATCTCAGAGACAGACCCACGTGTGGACATCTTGGTTTGCCCAAAGGTGCAAAGGCCATTCAATTGGCAGGGAATGGGTTTTTCAAGAAATGATACTGGAACAATGATATCCTTATACAAAAAAAAAAAAAAAGAAATTTGATCCATAATAATTAACCTGAAATGGATCAAAGTCAACTTAAAACTTATAACACTGCTAGAAGAAACCAAGGAGAAAAGCTTTGTCACCTCAGGTTATGTAAAATTTAGATGTGACACCAAAAGGATCATTGAAAAAGAACAAATTGATAATTGCATTTCATCAAAATTAATAACGTCTGCAGACACTTTTTTTATATTTTTTTAATTGGGGAATTGGGGGAGGGGAACAGTGTTGGGGAATTGGCGAAGGGAAACAGCCAAATTGTTGTTCAATCTTAGTTGTAGAGGGTGCAGCAAGTTCAGCTCCAAGTCCAGTCACCCACTCAGCTCAAGGTGCTGTGTTCAATTAGTTGTGGATGGGTGTAGCCCACCATCTCAAACAGGCAACCTTGTTATTAGGAGCACGTGGTCTCACCAGCGGAGCCATCCTGCCACCTGTTGGCAGCTCAGCAGCAGCTCAGCTCAGGTGCAGCTCATTGGCCCATGTGGGAATCGAACTGGTGACCCTGTTGCCCAGAGCTCACACTTTTGAGAAGTTCTTAACCAACTGAGCCACTCGGCCGGCCCTACAGACACTCTTCAGAGAATGAAAACACAAGCCACAGACTAGGAGAAAATATTTGCAAGCATATCTAAAAAAGGACTTACGTCCAGAATATACAAGAGCTCTTAAAACTCAACAATAAGAAAACAAACAACCCAGTTTTTAAAATGGCCAAAAGATTTAACACCTATTTCATCAAAGAAGATATAAGGACAACAAATAAGCACATGAAAACGCTGTTCAACATCATTGTCATTTGGCAAATGCAAATTAAAGCCACCGTGGGGGTATCATTATACAGACCTATTCAAAAGGCCAAAAAGACTGACCAAATCAGGTGTAGCAGGGATGCTGGGCCGCTGGAACTCCCACACGCTGCTGATGGGATGGAAAGTGGTCCAGCTGCTTTGGGAAATGGTCTGGCAGTTTCTTTCAAGTTACCCATACCCCTACCACATGACCCAGCCATTCCACCCCTAGGTATTTTCCCTAGAGAAAACCAATCGTGTCCACACACAAGACGTGTGTGAATGTTCATAGCAGTTTTATCTTCAAAAATGGAAGATAGCTAAAATGTCCGTCAAGAGGTGAGTGAATAAACAAATTATAGTATATTCACACAATTGGATACTACTCAGCAATTTTTTTAAAAGAAGAAACTATTGATATACATAGTAACCTGGATAAATCTCAAAATAATTATGCTGAGTGAAAGAAGCCTAATCCCACTCCCCCCAAAAAAGTACATACTCTATGATTCCATTTATATAAAACTCTAGAAAATGCAAAGTAATCTATAATGACACAATACAGTCAGTGGTGACCTGGGGTGGGGTTGGAGTGCAGGGAGGAGAGGAGGAAGGAATTGCAAAGGAGTCCAAGGAAACCTTGGGATAACAGATGTGTTCAATCTCTTGATTGTGGTGATAGTTTCACAAGTATGTGCATATGTCTACACTTACCAAATCATACACTTTGAATATGTGCAGTTTTTTTATGTCATTTATGCATCCATAACAGAAGAGGTTTTTTTAAGAAAAAAAGAATTGCACCCCAACAGCTTAGGAATTCGTTTTCTTATAAATATATGTATATGCTCTCAGTAAGCCAAATAAATTGACCTATTGGATGCATTAAAAATGACCATTTATAGCAACTAGAGTCAATAATTTTTTAATAACTATGTATGGTGTCAGAAGGGTACTAGACTTAACTGGGATGATAGATGGGAGGTGGGTTGGGGTCAGGGTGAAAAAGTGAAGAGATTTAGAAACACATTGGTAGTTAGAAAATAGTCATGGGATGTAAACTATAGGGAATGTAATCGATAATAAGGTAATAACTATGTATAGTGCCAGGTGGGGACTAGACTAGTCAGGGGGATCACTTTGTAAGTTATATTAATGTCCAACCACTACACTGTACACCTGAAACTAATATAATATTGAATGTCAACTGTAACTGAAAATTAAAAATAAACTTTTTAATGACCATTTAAATGTTGGTGAATCACCTGCTAAAGTCATTTCAGTGTTGATATCATTGTTATGGAACTACTTAATATGAAACCATCTGGTCCCAATTTTTCTTGTCAAAGAAGAGTCTTTGACAAGCCTCTTCTTGTCAAAGACTATGCCATTAGTATTAAGAACAATTGTCTTTCTATTTATTGTAGCAAAAAGCACATTGAGTTTACCTAAAAGCTGTTATAGTGACACTGACATTAACTAAGAGTTTCTGACAAACCCCTGGGCCAGCCAGGACATACACTGGCCTTACCAAGTTGTAAACATATTGTTTCTAAAGAATATAGCCTTATGTGAATCATTTATGACAACTTTTAAGTTTAGTAAGTTCCAAAAAAAATCAAGCATGAGATATGGATTAAAATTATAGCTTTTGGTTCTTAGATATTTGTGTGTATTTAATTATAGGCCAGTGATAGATTTTTTTATATGAGGCGGATTAGGTTATAATAGTGATCGGTCGTAGATAACTGTGCCCCATACTATGTGTTTTAGAAATTTATTGAAAGCAAGCAGACAGAATATCTACTTGATAATTGGTGGCAATAAAGAATTTTCTACCCACCCATCCCACCAAAAAAAATTGTCTTTGTAGTAAGACTGCATTTCAGCCCAGCCTTAGGAAACTATATGTATAGCAGTAGGTAGGGTCAATTACTGAGTGGGAAAGATTATGGATAATTTTCCTAAAAAGGCAGTTATCTTCTCATTGGGACAATTTTAACTGTATGTGATGTTTTCAAGCATTTTAAAGGTGTTACAGTGGCTGTCATATAGCGGTCCGTGGGAGACAGTCCTCCGTGGGACAGACCGCAGATCTGCATGAAGATGGCAATACTGCCTTTAAACTTGCTTTCTTACCACTGAACCTACAAAGCCTTCTGTGCGGGTACATTTTAATCTGACAGAACTGTTTTAGGAGTAGGTGGTTTGTAGATATAGTCTTATGTGGCTCCAATGGAGTTCCATGAGAATTTTTTCTTTTGCTCTGTGTTATATATCAATGTTTATGAACTAAGAGACCAGATGACTAATTGTACTGTGTCACACATGGGTGATCAAAGTTTGTCTTAGCCCTCTGTGAACTTGTGATTCAGAGGGAATCTTTTCAAAAATTGTGGATAGGGCACAGTTGCGCCCTTAAACCTCAATATTCTAATATAGAAATGGGGCGAACACCGCTGCACCCGCACCTGCGCTTCATCATCTCACCGTTCTATCTCGTCATCACAGTGAGTTATGATTCATCTGAAAGATGAAGGGATAAGTGGTTATTTTCAACATAGGCTAGTATTTTTGAACTCTAGAGTAGAGGTAGAATGATGAAAAGCTGAATAGCAAGTAGTTCCCATAGGCTTATCGTAAGTTTTGACAAAATTTAACATCTTCAGGTCGCCGTGATAAATGAGTGGGGTCAAATTATGTTCATTTGGGCTCAAGCAGGATGGTATCGTGAAAAGAACTTTACAGGCAGACAGACCTGAATTAAAACTCAGCTCTCCTACTCACCAGCTTTGTGACCTTGGACATATTACTTAACCTTTCTGAGCCTTAGTTTGCTCATCTATAAAATAGGGTTAATAATAGCTGTTTCTCAGGACTTTTATCATGATTAAGTAAGCTAATGTATGTGAAGTCCTAGGTCTATGCTTGGTATATGTTGGTGGTGGTCATGACACAGGCATTTACAAGTAGGGGTTGTGTGGCAGCGCTGTGCGAGGCCCGAGGTTACAGCCAGCACCAAACGTAGTCCCCAGGGAGTTTTCAGGCTGATGAGATTAGTCAAGCGGTTGTTCCAGGTGAAATAGTTGGTGGGGAAATAGACTGACTCTCGGTGGCATCTCTTATGTGAAGACACCAGCAATGCCCTGGACGGTCCTGGTGTTTGTCCCAGAATTCCTCTCCCAAAAGGGGAAACTACGGTTTGCTGATTGCTTATTACGCGACAGGCACCGTGCCAGGCCTTTTACAGCCTCATTTCCCCCTATAATAACCCTATGAAACGGTGCTGACTCACATTTCACAAATGGCCAAGATCACTTAACTAAGTGACAGACCCAGCTTCAAACCCAAGTCAGTCGGCCTGCAAATTGTCACTCTGTCCCACTCCCACGACTGTAGCAGTTGAACAATGTGTGACTGTAACATGAAAAACACTCTTGAATGAAGCCATAACCCTGCAATGCGGCCTGAGGAGATTTCTCACAGGAGTGCTCGGAGGTGGGGAAGGAGGGGGCACTTTTTACAGGGCTTTGGCAGCGGGGGTCAGCCAGAGTTTAGCTTGTGTCAAAAAGAAAATTACTCCTGTGGACTAGCCACCATTGTTCAGGCAATTCGGCTCTATCAAGATGGGTGGAGAGGGAATTAGGGGCTAAGGTCATGGGCAAGAAGAGATGAGGCACCAGGACAGGTGAGGCCCTAGGGCTACAGCGGGACAGTTTTGGTCCTTCGGGGTCTCTTGTACCAGCATCTGAGTTTCTTAATCCAGATGCAAAGGTTCAAAAATAAGGGTCCCTGCCTGTGCTTCTGCCCACTGCTACGCAGCAGCCTGTGTCTGGGGATGTCATTTAGGGTTGTGTAACGTCACCACCAGTGTGGTGTTTGCGGTCACGGTGCTTAATGAAAAACGCCCTGACCTTGAAGCTGGAAAACACGGACAATCACATAACCTGTCTGAGCCTGTCCCCTTTATGTGGCTGGGATTAGCTGATGAGAACGCAGTTTGTAGGAAGTCAAAGCACTAGTTAAATATTAAGTACAATGCTGATACTACCAAGATGAGGTTGTGGGCTAAGAGTCCTGCAGTGGGGAGATTATGGACTGCCTGATATATTTCTTCAGAAGAAGAGGTTAGAGAGTCAGGGAGGTGCAGAAAGCGGCAGAAACTTATGTAGAGGGGGAAAAAACCTCTCAGTAGAGAGAGTGGTGGTAGATTTCTGTCGGGAAGGACCTGACAGCAGCTAATTTCTTTTTGCTTTCCTGATAAAACAGAAGAATGGAGAATATTACAGAAAAAAACAATCCTTTTAGAGACCCCAGGAGATGGATTCCTTTGTTTCAAACTGCCATTGAGGTAGGCAGACAGGACAGAGATTCCAGTGGCGTTACTGTGCCTTAACACAGTAGCATTACAGAGAAATGCAGGGCCGTCTGGTTTGTAACAAAAGTGAGTTTTATGGAGCGTATACCTTTAAGGTCCTTGTGTTTGAATTCCTATTCTCTCTCAAATATTCCTGATCTATTAATGATCTGTTTAAATTACTGTAAGTTGTACTTAATTTGAATTAAACCCACCCTAAATTTAAAAAGTGTGACTCTCTGGAGGTCTTAATTAAATTCATTTTTCAGTTGTGGCCCTTAGTTACAAGGACTTTTCAACTATGTGGTGTCGTGTGCCGCTGATGAGATATTAGGATCACACCATCAAATTCCATTTTTGTTTTTAGCTTTTAAACATATTTATTTGAAGTCTAATTTACTATTGTTTAGTTTCCAAAGAAGATTTTGATTTTTCTCACATTGAATAGTTAAATATATAGTAATTAAACAAACTTAGTTTTCATTTTTACAAATGCATTATTCATCAAGGTTTGGTTTCTCTGTAGCTGAAAATATAGCTAATTATTTACTAAACAAATGTAAATTTCCATTTGGTGGATTTTCTTCAAAAGGGTTCCAACCCCTGGATGATTTTCTTATGCAATCAGCATGCTTTTCTGAATTGCTTCTTCTGTCATCAAGTAGTAATAGTCAGGGAAATGTTATAGTAGTCTAAATAAAGCATAGAAAAGTGCAAATTTCCTGAATTAAAGTAAAAAACAAACTTTATAACCATGAATCAAGTAGGTTAATTAATTCTATTTTATATGTTTGATCGCAAAAGTATGTGATTTCATCATTAGTATATAAAAATATGTACGTCTCCACAGGTATGCCTGAGTGTTGCATTTCATGCCAGCCACCCAGACTCAGCAAGTATGGTCATTTCTTCAGTTCTAATCAAGGCCAAAAAATCCCAACAAACAGCTAGCCTTACAGAATGAGAGTGGAGTGCACTACCGCATAAACTGTTGTCATTGTTGTTATCTGCTCTGAACTTTATCTTATATTACCTGTGACTATAACCTCACCAAAGTCTGTTCTCAAGGGGTCTTATATTTTATGTAGAAAAAAATAGGAAAACCAAACTGAAATCTTTCCAGAAATAATACTGCAAAATAATGTGTTGTTTCACGTTAATTATCCATGTATAGTTCCATAAAGCATATGTTCGTTTTAATGTCAATAGTTGTCGATCTAAGACGACTTTTCTTCTGTTAGGTTTGCTATGTCTTTGGCTGACACAACAAAAACCTACGTAGATGAGCATTTCCCCAGCGTGGCCTTAGAAAACCACAGGACGTCAGCAGCGAGCAGGAGCAGCCCGAGCACAGCCAATCTTGCAAGGAACAGTAGCGCTTCCGATAGGAGTGTCGATTACAGCAAATCTCAGTGTTCCTGCGAGAGTTTTGATTCTCACCATGATTATTCAGAAGAATTCGTCTCAGAGTATTCAGAAACAGCTGTTAATAGAACTTGTTTAGAGAAGCCTGTGGTGAAAGAAAAAAAGGAGGGGAAGAAAAAATGCAATGTTTATAAAATCTCCCAACCTAAAGGTAAGAAACAAAATTTCCCACCCAAGACCAAATTTCTGGTTACAGTGACTTTAGTATTTAATGCACTGGTATTTGAAAGGGCCCATATTAGGAAATAGAGAAATTGAGACTAATTACAAGATAACAGAAAGTTGGGCTTAAAATGTCAAGCCCAGCCGTCGTGCATGGCTTCCCCTGCTGGAGCTGACTGGTGAGGTTGGTTCCGTTTTTAGTCAACAGGTGGCCTGGTTACAGAGTACCGCAGTGCTCGGATCTCATGGGCTTCTTGCCTTTTATCCCAGCGGAAGAATCATGCTTTGGATCGTCAATGAAATGTAAATTCCTGTCTCAACACCCCAAGAAGATGGTCTCCACGTCCGGTGAGGCATATCGGCAAAGATAACCTTTTGAACCAGGGGTGGTTCGAAAGGCTGTGGATAATGTTACTTCCTTGGAGATTTTTAGATGTGCCAACACCATCAACTGCTACTGTCCGATTGGAATGAGCCTTGTGTTGGCCTCGATCCCCTCACTCTCTGCCTCCCCACCCAGACGGTGACGACTTCCTCCCATTTTAGGCAATCCTGATGTTAGAATAGCTGGGGCTGTTTTCCATGGTGACCACCAGAGCTGCCAGCAGTCACTAGATCGAAAATAGTTCAGAGCCTGTGCATGGAGGGGACATCTAACTGTCACTCTTACCGATGATCTCGCACCCCAGCCTCACTAGGACCCCCTGGGCCACTTCTGGGTTATCTAGAATCTTGGATGCATCTTCCACTCCAATTTTATGTCCCTGAGGATCCTTGCACCAGTGTATCAAGAACTTAAACCTCCTTGTAACATCAAGTTCTGTCACAGAGTGATAAACTATTTCCTAGGCTTACCCTTTGATTCTTTTGTTCCCTTACAGTTCATGTTTTGCAAATGTTTCCCAAAGAAAGTTAAGTAGCAAGTAATTATAATTCGAACCCAAAGCAAAGAGGCTTAATGTTTTAGCCAGTGTAGCCCTTCTCAAGTTAATGTTCAATGTCTGTTCAACTTTCTCATCTACTGAAAGTAGACCTCTGACCTCAGGGGCTGGGAACACTGGGTCAGAAACTGTTGGGTTGTCGGAAAAGTCATGATGTGTTTTTTCTATGTTTTTCGTTGCAAAAATGCATCATGACTTTTCCGACAACCCAATACCAATACACACCCAGGATTCACTAAAGAATAATAACATCAGAGATCACTTTCAGTTCACATCTTAGAAAAGCAAATTTATGGCAGAAAACTATTTCATAGAGAAAAAGTATGAGCATGAAATGAGGACCTCAATTCGATAGGATTTTTGCTTTGGTCAAGTATTGGAGATTAACTTAAATCAATGTAAACAGCAAGCAATTTATTTCTACAATGTGGTTGTCAAATATTGGTCATTTCCTTCTTTTGTAGAAAAATGTCCTTTCAGAACTCTTTCAATTATATATCCTTCTTTGATGTGTTTTGTCAACACAATGCCAAAACGTGTGATAGTCATTCAAAAAACTGGTATACCAGAAAGAAGGTACTGTACTGCCTTCAACCCTGGGACACCTTTTGCCCTGTTGTCTTCAGTTGGAGGTGGAAGACCTAAATTAGTGTTGAGGAGACACCCTCTCCGACAGACAGGCATGGGAGTGTGGAGAACAGAAAGGGAACACGCCCTTCCTCTGACCTTGTCACCCTGGTCCTTGGAAGTGGGCCTTATCTATTAAGGTGAAATACAGTATAGACCTGGGAGAGAGGGAGAGGGAGAGGGAGGGAAGGAAGGAGGGAAGGAGAGAGAGAGAGCCAGCCTGGTGGAGGGCAGAGCCAGCAGGAGCAAGTGAGAACCAGACTGAGGGCGTGAAGGGTGAGCGAATGGAAAAGGACAGTGAAACTAAAGGGGAGCCTGACCAGGAGAGGGAACTGGATGAGACCCAGGAGGACTGGGAGGGGAGGAGCATGGCAGACAAGTGCGCTAGGAGGACAGGAGCCTTTTCAAACGAGGGTGTCGGGGTGAGGGCGACCCTGGGGACATGGACCTAGGAAGGAGGGGGCTGGGGCCGGTGAAATGTGAATACAGTGACCACTGACATTCTTGGGACTGGCCAGCAGAGCACGCTGCATTCTAAGCAATGTGAAGCGTGCCTTTTTGGTTAACTATGGACTTAAATGTGTATGTTTTTGGTGAATTAACTTAATCTGAGTACGTGTTTTAGCTCAGTGGTTTAAAAATTAAGTAGCCTAAGAGTAGTTTAATCATTCAGCTAAATCTGCCTTAGTTGTGTGAAATGGGATAGAAATGATAAGTTTTATCATTCTTATTATGTGTAGGTTAGGATAATGAACTATAAAACCATTAGAGATTAAACCTTATTTCAGTTTTCTATAAGCTTCATAGTTATGCAAGTTTGCATGAAGTTTGCAGGAATTTGTTCTCTATCACTCAAATGCCAAGTGGTATATCTACCTTCCTGAAGCAAACTGGCTGTCCTGTCCCACCCAGCCACCCACTAAGGCAGACGAGAAATCTACTCTCAGGTGTGTTTGGGGGATGGAGGACATATGGAGGGCCTTCCACAAACAACAACATGTGGGAAGGGCCTCTGGTCCTTCCTTTTCATCACTTGCATGTTCCTTGTCCAAGCCCGTGTGATGTTTAGAAGGCTAAGACCTCCTCTTTCAAAGCACCTGCGCCCTCTGGGCAAACACCCACCGGGGCCATTGCCAGTGCTCCTGTGGCCTTGAGCTTTAGCCCCCAGACCCCCACATGCTGACTCTGCCACCGTCCCATCACTTGAACACATGTGAGACAAGGACACAAGCCTCCACTGCCCACGTGACCCCACCACCCTCATCCTTCTGGTCTCAGGGAACTCCCTCGCCTCCTCACGGTCACGCCGCCAAACAGCTAGAAGACATTAGAATTAGAGGTCAAGTTCAGTCATGGCGTAGAACATGACAGCCACCACCCACCCCTGTTTTAATCCAGCCTGATCCACGTCACCTGTGTTTAGGGCTACCCTAGCCAGTGCCCAAGGTGTTCAAATGGCCTCAACACAACCACAGGCACCTCTTCACTGGCCTTCTAGTAGGTGTCACAGAGTCTGGCCTGCTCTGCTTTCCAATTTTCAATGTGCTCAAAAGCCAACTCCAAAATACTCAAGTATTCAACCATAGCCCCTACTGATTTGTTACAGTGGGAAATTAAATACCACTGGAGGCATAGTTGCAAAGGCAGCGTCAATTATTGATGTGATGCTGTGATAATGGTCAAAGCCACGTGCTCTGTCACAGCCAAGATTCACATGCTTTGTCCCCAGAAAGCACCCTGTTTCTTCATGCTCACTGTTTCCGCCTCAGGCAGAATCGCCTTTCCATACCAAACATATTAAGCTGTGTCTCAGAGAACGTGTCCACACTTGGCCAATAGCTTAAGGTTCGGCCCCCAGTGATGTTGGCCATGACGTTCCCTTCTCTCTCCAGGGTGAGGACCAGATAGTCTAGATTCTAGAATCCAGAGTCAATCTCTGTTTCTCAGAATACAGATATTCTAATATGTTTACATGCACACAGAGACATTTACATCCACAGATGTGCACATATACATACATTATGTATCCCACAAATGCACGTAGACACGGGGCCGTAGCATAGGCACGCAGACCTGGGTTCTGTCTCACCACTTACGAGCTCTGTGTCCATTGACCAGTGATGTCACTAAGCATCAGTTTGTTCATCTTTAAGACGGGATAATAATACAGTGATGTTATACATACATTTGACATACTCAATTTCAATTACACAATCTTGCTGTAATATTGTTTAGATCCTTTTTATTTAAAATACCCTGCTCACAAGCCCCCTAACTACTTTATATTTAATGCCCAGCCAAAGTAATGGAGGAAAAATTGTCTGTGTTGGATTTACTGAGAAATGAAATATCTATCTATATATCTATATATCTAGATATAGATAAAGATATAGATATAGATATAGATATAGATATATGCCAAGCATGTTAGTGTCTTTTTAAGGGTCTTTTTGAATATATGAGATCTTTATATATACCCTTGGGCTCTAATGTTACACTACCTCATAACATATTGTTAGAACGATTAAATCAGATAATCCATATAAAGTGTTTAGGTCAATGTCTGACATATGGGAAGCACTTAATAAATACTATTATCATGATTTTTAATTTAGCTTTTATAAAAGAAATTAGTACAGCTTTCAGAGTCAAAGGAGACTTGGTTCTCAATCCACTATGTCCCTTTGTGGTTACATAACCTTGGACAAGTAACTTAAAGTGTCTAGCTATAAAATAAACTACTACTGACCTTAAAGAATTGGATTAAATGAGATATCTACATATGAGCCTGTATATAAAGTTCCTAGTCTAATCATAGGTATTCATTAAATTTAGTTCTTTTCCCTTCTAGTTCTTGTGAGTATGTATGTGTGTGCAGGGGGGTGTTATACATACATTCATATTTGCATATCTAGCTAGCTAGCTATATATATATACATATATATATATATATATATATTACTAGTAAACTGGATTATCTGCTTATACAGGCCAGAAGGAAATCTCAGTTGGAAAAAAGCACAGCTGGAATGCACCATTTTTAAATTCTAAAATCAATATGATTGCCCAAAGAAGAGATGCTATGACTCATCGCGTACTCTCAGCAAGGCTTAATAAGATTAAAGAACTAAAAAATGAATTAACTGATATACAGCATAAATTGGAAGCCACAGTCCTAGAAAACCAACTTTTGAAACAACTTCAGATCAGGCACTTGAAAGCTATAGGAAAATACGAGAATTCACAAAACAATGTACCTCAGATTGTGGTTAAACATCAGAGTGAAGTAAAAAACCTAAGGCAGCTACTTAGGAAATCCAAGGACCAGGAAAGAGCTGTATCCAGGAAACTCAGAGTAACGGACAGCAAATTACTGAAGACGAAAGACGCCTTGCAGGCACTGCAGAAGCTCTCTGAAGACAAACATCTTGCAGAGAGGGAAGAACTTACTCAAAGATTGGCTATTCTTACGACAAAAATGGAGGCAAATGACAGAAAAGTACAGGTCTGTATTTCAGAGGCCTAGAAATGTTAGGGTTCCAGAAATTGAGATCGAGAGGGCGCGCATCCCTCTTGCGCCCGCCTGGTGAAGCCCCGCAGGCCGCCCGACGCTGTTGTCGCCTGCACGGAGCGCGATGGGGAGGCTCAGCACCAGAAAGAAGGGTCCCTTCTGCTGGAGCGAGCCCGTGCTCACTGAGCCCTCGGGCTCCTTATCTGACGGTGACCCTCCTCTAAGACAGCCCGGCTACCAGTGTCGGGTTGGGTTGGGCGAAACCTGCCTTAGAAACTAACCCTCTGCTTCCAACTGTTTATTAAAAGGCGACTTCCCTAAAAACCTAAGGGCACCTCTCTTCAGTCCCTTTCCTTAAACTGTGCCTCACCAGCTTGTCCAGTCACTACCACATAAACATTTCTGGTATTTTAGAAATAGTGACTTTCCCCAGATAATACTCCTGCGAACAGAGATGGGGGAAGGGGCTAAAATAATTGGTGCACGGTTGTCCAAAGCTCGGGGTTTCCATTCAAGGGATGACTTGGGAGACCACCTTGATTATATCAGGAATTCTGCCTATTTTCCGACATTGAGTTTTTGGTCTCTATAGACATAAACATATAAACGGAATTAACTTGCTGTTTAATTCCTCAATACGTGATGGAGAGAGAAGTATTTTCTATGATCTTGAAATAAGAAAATATCAAGTTCATTTCATCCACTTTTTTATCTCAGTTATTTCTTCTTTGGTAAAAGCCTCCTCTGTTTGCGAGGAAAAATCCCTCACATAAAATGCAGATGTGAGCTGCAGACAGTAATGAGGACTCCTTTGCACTGGTGTGAGTAGCATGCCACAGTTCCCTTATTTGGCCTTTTAGGTAGTTAGCATATGCCTGTCATGTAAAAGGAAATGTATTTTTATCTCATCTACATATTTTTACATCTACATGTTTAAGTAGTTCATGTTTCTATATTGATAAAGAAAACCAAAAAGAATCCAAGAACTAATTGACTGTTTCCATATCAGAAGCACTTGGTTGCATGGGAAATTCCTTCTGATTGTAGGACATTTGGTAAGGGCAAAATGTTTGCAGGCCAAAACTTATAGGTACTTTTTTAATGTTAATATTTTATAGGGAGTGAGATTTTTAGTGATTTTAAAAATTTTTTTAGATTACCATATTTCCCACTTTTCTTTAATGAGAAAGTATTAATGTTATAATGGGGAGACCACACCTTATAAAGAAAAAAAAGGAAGAAAGAAAAGGCCTTCGGACTGTCAAAGTCCGAATCAAACAGTCCAGTGAAATAGTTATCATTCCGAAGAGAAGGTGATTGTGTGACAAACAGCAAATCCCGTGTGTAGAGGGTGGTTGTGCTAAATCAGCCCTTTCACTGGCTTAAAATTCATTTGTGGGTGCGGCTCTGTGGGTCCCTATTATATCTTCCAGTCTCAGTTATCAGAATCGCAGCCCACAGTGGTCTGCATGGTGCTGGACAGCCCTGTTGAAAGAGAGGCTTGAGAGATTTTTAAAGAATACAGCAGGTCATCGAATACCACCATTTCCTTCAACATTATTTGCTTGTAACACTGTCGACGAAGACATTGATTCCCGGCTGGGGCCCCATGTCTACCTGGGTTTTGTCCAGGGACTCCTGTTTCCCCCACATCCCAGAGCTGTGCCCATTGAGTGTATCACGTGTCTGCCTTGTCCCAGTCTGACTGGGTGTGGGTGTGTGTAAATGGCCCTGTGATGGAGGGATGTCCTGTCAGGGTGGGTCCCACCCTGTCCCCTGAGCTGCCGGGAGACGTGCTGGCCACCCACCACCCTGAACTGGAATAAGCATGTTGGAAAAGAATTATCTTACTTGTTTTTATTCACATTTCTTAAATGTATGTATAGCTCACACTTATGTCAACGTTTAATATTAGAAGTGTTTTGGATCTTTACTTAGAAGTTTGGTGATGTTTTTATGACCAGATATATGCCGTAGGAGCTTAACTCTAGTTTACAGTTTATATCATAGCCTGGGGACATTGGTTTTATTAAACGTCACTCCACGTCACCGTTTCCAAGAACCTATCCAAGACATTAAGTGAGGACTTACTGTGCACTCTGACAAGTTAGTGGCTACCTCACTTCAACAGAACTGCTTAGGTTTAAAGTATGATGTTGATTATATGTATTAATTTTCAGGATCGGTTCAAAAAAGGTGGGGTTTTTTAGCAAATTCTAAAGTATAAAAACCATCAGGTTCAAACATATGATATATATTCCCTAGAGTTTGGACCTGGGATTTTTTTGGCTTTTTGCATGTGTGTGGTAATATTATGTTTAGTTCTAATCATATGTCCCTTATGCAAGCCATCCACTAAAATTGTATTAAAAATGTATACTTCGCATAAATGTAATTAGTTCCATTGCAATTGAAGTGTTTAATAAAACTATGCTGGTTATAGAAGAGTTGAAATCTGCACTGTTTTCAGAGCTTGGAGAAACAGCTGAGGCTGAACAATAAAGCCTTCCATCAGCAGCTGACCATCGAGGGCCGCAAGACTTCAGCAGCTCAAACAGCTACGAACGCACTCCAGATGGAAGTGAAGCACCTTCGGCAAAAACTTAAGGTACTTATTTTAAAGCAAAATGTAACAAAATTTGTGAAATTCTGCTTCCCAAAATATCAGAGCTACTTATGACTATTATATCTTTTAATTATTTAACTTTGGAAATATGTTTCTCAAGTTACCTTTCTTCCCTACAATCATATGAACAGATCGCGGATCTGAAATTATTAAAATGTGTTAACAGCCTGGTGAATGTGTACTGTAACTAGAAAAATTAAAGCTCTATTCTATTTATTAATAGAACTTCTTGTTATTTTTATTTAATCACATGAAGTAATATTACTGTATTTTGTTAACATTTTAATAGAACCCAAAATAAGTTTTTAAATTTAAAAATTAACATAACATTAAAATATTTACAGTAATTTTAGTGTCCTATAAATTTATTTTAAATCTCACTTGCAAATATGCTTGTGAAACTGTTCTTTAAAGTATGCTTTAGGGGAGAGTTTAAGAGCTTGCTCTCTGGCATATATTGTCAATTTGGCTCAAATAAACTCATAAAAATTCAAAGATAAATAAAAATAAATTAAGTGTGCTTTAAAAATGAAAATTAAATATATTTTTTCAGACTTCTGCTATCTTTATCCCGTCAAGATTTCTAAAATGTCCAACAAGTTGGAAAAGCTAGATAAAACACTTAAGAAATACGATTATAACTCCAAATATATGGTGATAGAAGGAGAACTGACTCTGGGTGGTGAACACACAATATGATATATAGATGATGTATTACAGAATTGTATACCTGAAACCTATGTAACTTTACTAACCACTGTCACCCCAATAAACTTTAATTTAAAAAAAGAAAAGAAATATAGCTCTTTCAGTCCTCAGCTAATAAATCTAAGCTTTATTCTTTAAGACATGAGCTTTGTTATTGCAAGCGGGGAATTCAGATTTCCCAGGAGCCTTGAGAGCGCGCAGGGGCAGGGGGAGGATGTTAGGAGGGGAAGATACAAATTCTCCCTCATAAAGTGGGGAAAAGTTGTTTCTTTCTTTCTCTAGAATCCCAGGAAACTACAGAGAGACGAATATGCCAGAAAATGGACATGACCATAGCAACCACCTTAGAAATTGAGCAGAGGAGGCTTCAAGACCCACTGATCGGGGCAAACACACACACACACACACACACACACATACATATGAAGGCACTATCAGGGAATTTTAAAATATATGTGCTTTCATATGCAGCCATATGCATATGAATAATATGCAGTCATTAAAAGGCAATTTGATAGGAAAAAATGCTTAATAATGAAATACTTAAAGAAAAGAAAGACACAAAATTCTATATACAGTAAGTAAGAGTAAATATACCTTCACATCATGGATTTCTGTGCATCTGTAAGAAGGAATGAGAACTCTATTTAGTAATAGGGAGTATTCATCAGGATATGTTGATAAGTGAAAGAAGGAAGTCAGAGGAAAGTGTGTAGTGTGCTGCTATTATTTAAGAAAAGGAGGCAATACAAATATACCCATATATTTGCTTAAAAGGAAAACAATAGTAGGATAACAATGGAAGTAGGAGAAGAATAGAATAGAAAGGACTGTTACAGAACCTAGATTTCTTGAATATCTTTTTGATAGATTTGAGTTTGGAACCATGTAAATATTTTGCACAATTATTAAGCACAATGAAATGTAAAAAAAAAATGGAAAAGCATTCCCTAAATATTGGAAGTAAAATGAAAAATATGAGACCACTGTGTGTATTCCAGTTGTGACATAATGTCACAGAGAGACACCATTCCAAGTGACTTAAAACGCATTAATTTTACTGCAGATGCCTAGTGAAATACATTCTTGGTGGTAGTGTTGCTGTGTTATTTGGAGCCTGTTGTGTGTATCTTTTGGGATACCGCACATGATGAAATGATGTTGGTGTCATCAAGAACTGGGATTTGGGGGACGGCAAAAAGAAAATACAGAAGAAAGATAAGGCCCAATAAAAATCCAGTAGTCCTGATTGTGAATTGAAGTGAAAGTATGAATTTATAATATCTTTTATTTTTTAAAATACATATTTCCTAATGTGACCAACTCCATAGCAATGCATACCCCGAGTACCCAGAGTCTTCAAATTCCATACCCCACTAAAAACAACCAAGGCACCTTACAAAATTCTATGTCTGGAGTATGAAATGTACTGAATGAGCCTGGGACATTGTCATTCTAAAGCAAGGAAACTATAAAGAACTATTAGTGTGATAGCAAGGAGACTCAGGAGCCATCTAGTATAGATTAGTACTGGCCTGTGATGGAGCAGTCTGAGCATCAGTAACCTAACTGCATGGACTGAAACTTATCAAGTACAGTCATACCTTGGTTTGCGCATAATTCGTTCGGGAAACAAACTATTCGTATTGCAAGACATCGCTCGTTTACCACGTTAAAATGTATTCGAAATGTTTGCTCATCTTGTAGAACACTCGCAAACCAAGTTACTCGCAATCCAAGGTTTTACTGTATATATAAATCCAGCAGTTCATCATGATACTTAAAAAAAAAAAATCTCAGTGATTACTTACCTTTAGAAGATAACAGGGAACCAGCACACTATTTCAAAAACTGGTAACTAGAGGGAGAGAAACAATTATTTTTACCTTTCCTACACTCAGAGTAATCAAATAGTTTGTGAGGAGGGGAGAGCCTCCTTATAAAAGCATTTCAGTTCATAGTGAAGAAGGAATGACAGCATTAGAATATCACTCTTTTGGAACTCCTAATGAACAAATGGGTCTGGGCAATGATCATCAATGGCTGCTAGCATCACAAAAGAGAATCCGTCAGACATGTACATCCTGACTGATGTACTCACCACCACCTGTACCCCCCCCCAAAGCTGTACCTAGATCTCCTTAAACATGTAGACCTAACTACCAATGTAAAAGAAACACAGGAGGCAGGGTAACATGATAAACAACACCTCAGGGATGCAATCAGCAACATCAGACTGTGGGAAACTCTACAACACAAACAACAGTTTCTACAACAAATAAGTAGCAAAAAGAAACAAGAGTTGAGGACTGGAACTTATAGACTAAAAGAGGCTATGAGAAAGACTCAACTAAATAACAACCCAATTCAAAAATGGGCAAAGGGCTTAAATACACATTTCTCCAAAGCAAATATATGAATGGCCAATAAGCACGTGAAAAGATGCTCGACTAATCATTCGAGAAATGCAAATCAAAGCTGCAGTGAGATACCAGCTCATACCCATTAGGGTTGGCAAGGATGTGGAGAAATTTCAGCCCTTATGAACTGTTGGTGAGAATGTAAAGTGGTACAGACACTATGGAAAACAGTATGGCAGTTCCTCAAAAACTTAAAAATGCATATGATCCAGCAATCCTACTTCTAGGTATATACCCAAAAGAATTGAAAACAGGGTCTCAGAGATACTTGTGCACCCATGTTCATAGCAGCAGTATTCACAATAGCTAAAAAGTGGAAGCAACCCAAGTGTCCACAACAAATGAATGGATAAGTGAAAGGTGGTACACACACACACACACACACAGAGTGGAATTTTAGTCTTAAAAAGGAAGGACATTCTGACACCTGCTACAACATAGATGAAGCTGGAGGACATCATGCTGAGTGAAATAAGCCAGTCACAAAAGGACAAATACTGTATGATTCCACTTAGATGAGGTAACTAGAGTGGTCAAATTCACAAAAATACAAAGTGGAATGGAAGTTACCAGGGGACAGTGGGAGAGAGAGAAGGGGGTTTGTTTAATGGTACAGTTTCAGTTTTCCAAGATTAAAAGTGTTATGGCAGCCAGCATGAGCGGCCGTCCAGAAGCCGGCGGCTGATCTGCCTCGCCCGGGAAGAGGGCAGTGATGGTGCCAACATGGGCCAGTGAAGCAGCGTCCTTCACAACTAGACTGAAGAACAAGACGACATCAACTTGTCTGTTCCCCTTCCCCCAATTTCCCAGCACTGTTCCCATCCCCCAATTCCCCAATAAAAATCTTTAAAAAAAAAAAAGTTATGGGAATGGATGGTGGTGGTAGCACGATAATGTCAATATTTAATACCACTGAATTGTACACTTAAAAATGATTAAAATGGTGAATTTTATGTTATGTACATTTTACCACAATAAAAAAAAAGAAAAAATCACCAATGGATTTTATACTTTGAAAGGATGAGTTGTATGGTATATGAATTATATCAATAAAGCTGTAAACAAATTTTAAAAAGATGAAGAGACATTAATCTCAGTGTTTTGGACCTTGTTTGAATCTTGATTCAAACTTTTTAAAAACTTATAGGACATTTGGAAAAATGTGTAACAAACTGGATGTTTGATGATATTAAGGGATTGTTATTGATTTTTTTTTTGGTCAGCATAATGTTGATATTGTGGTTAGGTTATTGCCTGTTACAGATGCATATGAAATATTTACAGATTAAATGATATGATGCTTAGGATTTGCCTCCAAACAATCCACAGAAACCAATGGGTATGAGCTGTTCATTTGCGAAGCCGGTTCTTTGGTTCTGTACCATTCTCTCTACTTTTGTATATTTTTTATATTTTTATAATAAAATTTTTCAAAGGGAAAAAAATAAGAAAAATTATGTTTTGTGCTTTAAGAAGGAGTTGAAATAGATCCAGAAGATGGACTAGGGCCGGCCAAGTGGCGTGTTGGTTAAGAGTTGGCTTGGGAGCGCCAGCTCTGAGCAGCAGGACCCTGGTTCAGATTCCACATGAGGGCCAGTGATGCTGCGCCCTCTATAGCTAAGATGGTGAACAGCAGCTCGACCTGGAGCTGGGCTGCCGTGAGTCACCGGCAACGGTGTAGGCTGCAGTGGGGCTGGCTGGCAGCGGGCGTGCGCTTTCGTGAGATGCTGTAAGCGGCTGTCCAATGGCGGGTGAGCGACTGCCTCACCTGGAAAGAGCGCAATGATAATACCAACATGGGCCAGTGAAGCGACATCTTCCACAGCTAGACTGAGGAACAAAAGGACAGCAACTTGTCTGTTCCCCTTCCTCAATTCCCCAATAAAATCTTTTAAAAAAAAAAGAAGAAGAATTTGGGCTAAAGACACGCTTTTCATCCCTTCCTGGCAAAAGTCATGGAAATGCAGAAAACATATTTTTAAAATGACAACCCCTATCCCCAGAAAGGATACCATGCTTGTGCCAAAAGCACCAAAGAATTTCCGGAAGATGAAAAGCAGGAGTTTTTTGGTTTTGGTTTTGGTTTTTTGTTTTTGTTTGGATTGATCGAAAAAACCAGACAATGACAACACAGGAAAAACTGCTGGGCAGGTAACAGGAACAGGGACAAACCATGCTCAGGATCAAGGCAGGTGACCTGCAGAGCCTGGGGGCAGCCATCCTCAGGTTTGATGCAAGAAACGTCCTCAGACCTGGCAGCACATTGGTCACCTGGGGAGCTGTGAAAACTCCACTTCCCCGCCACACCCAAACCTGTGAACTAGCCTCTCCAGGGGTGACCCAGGCATCGGTGGATCTATTGCAGTCACGAGAGGTAGTTACTTAAACTACATTCACCAGCAGGTAAGTAGGGTATCTAACCTGGGCTACGAAAGACATCGTTCACTCTGGCCTCAACTGCTGGCAATGATGGACTGTGTCCAACTTCCCTCTCTTCAAAAACCCCCTTGGAAGTCATCAGTAAAAGACTCCTAGAGAAAACCAACACACAATAGCAAAGAGAACTAGGGCGAGTCATCAGCAGACAGTAGAGCGCTAGGCGCATTTACTGAAGACGAAAAGTGGGTGCAGGCACGTATGTGGATGGCCCAGAGCAGAAGCCCCAGCAGGAGGTGCTTGGAGAGGCTTCGTCGGCAGTAGGCAGGTATGGAGGGCCTGCAGCGCTGGAGCCCAGGGGACCGTCCCTCAGCTCCCCCTGCCGGCCCTCCGCAAGGCTCACCCAGCATCCCTCAGCCCAGCATTTGCCACCAGGTCAAAAGTCTGTGGCTCCTCCCCTGGAAAGTGAATGAAGTGCTTGAGAAGAAACGGGGCAATTGGTGTGAATGCCGGCGTCCCAGGGTAAAGCCCTTTAAACAGTAAGTCCTGGAATTTGGGAGGCCTCTGAGTGAAGCCTGACAGTCAGCAAGCCCCCCTGACTTACCCAGAGCCAGCAGCCTGCCTTCCCATTCGAGAATGAAACCCACCCAGGAAATGAGCTCCCACACAACACTGCAGATAAACAGCTAATCCAGCCCTTCCTTCTGAATTCTTTCCAGGCAACCAGATCTACGAAAAAAGCACAAGAATAGTAAGAGGAACAGCTGACCCCAATGGGTTTTGCTTAATACCCCAGGACAGAGGACACTGTATCCATAAGAATGTTACGCAAATGGAAAAAAAGCAGAAAACAAGTGAAAATTAAACGATGATTGCCAGCATACAAAATTCAAGAGTTAGAACTTAAAGAAAATCTAGGGATATTGAGAAAATCTCCCAAAAACAGATGAAAAATACATGGAAGAAGTGCTCGTGTTTCATTTTTTCCCCTTATGCTTAGATTTTGTGTTTGTGCGGGGTTTTGTTAAACCAGGCTGTCTAATCACATTTGGAGGGATACCTATTTTAGTGAGTATTGTAATTAGAAAGTTGAATTCTTTTTTTTTTTTTAAAGATTTAATTGGGGAATTGGGGGAGGGGAACAGCATTGGGGAATCAGGGAAGGGGAACAGACAAGTTGCTGTCCTTTTGTTCCTCAGTCTAGTTGTGGAGGATGTCGCTTCACTGGCCCATGTTGGTATTGTGATCATTGCACTTTTCCCGGCTGAGGCAAATTGGTCGCGGCCGTTGGATGGCCGCTCACGGTGGCTCACGGCAGCTCATGAAAGCACCCGCCCGCTGCCGGCCAGCCCCACTGCAGCCTACGCCATCGCTGTCAACTCACGGCAGCCCAGCTCCAGGTCGAGCTGTTGTTCACCATCTTAGCTGTAGAGGGCGCAGCGTCACTAGCCCTCATGTGGGATCCGAACCAGGGCCCTGCTGCTCCGAGCTGGTGTCCCAAACCAACTCTTAACCAGCACGCCACTCGGCCAGCCCTAGAAAGTTGAATTCTTATAAAATGAATTTGAAGGACTGACCTGAAAAAAAAGAAAAACAAAAAAAAAACATGGAAGACATACAGGGAGTATGTTATACGCAGTAATTTAAAACAACAAAAACAAAAAAAACCAATGTGTCATTTCCCACGACTCATACATTAAACCTATAGTTTCTTCCTGCGTTCAGGGTATACTCCTGCCTTCCACCAGTCCTCTTCCACCTGGAAAGAGGAGATCGCCTTGTATGCTCCGTGGTCATCCGTAGTACTGACCCACGGGGAAGAGGAATCAAATCATTAAGGATGTTTTATAATCCTGACTGTTCTAGTTACTGTGGCTGCAAAACATATTACTCCACAGCTTAGTGGCTTCAAAGTGTTAGACTGATGTTGTTCGCGAATCGAGTTTGGGCAGGCTCGTTCATCAGGGATGGTTCAGCTCTGCTGCTTCCGCATCAGCCAAGGTGGTTCAAAGGCTGGGGGCGAGGATAATCTGAAGTGTCACTCACCTGTCTGCAGTTGGTGCCAACTGACAGCGGAGATCTTAGCTGCGGTGTTGGCCGGAAGCCCCTACATGCAGCACAGCCTCTTCATGTAGTGTGGGCTCCCTCACACCGTGTGGCCGGGTTCCAAATGGGGGTTGGAGTAGGGGGAGAGAGGGGTGAGAGGGGAGAGAAAGAGAGAGGGGCTGACTCAGTCACACAGCATCACTCCCGCCTCCATTTGTCAAGAGAGCACAAGGGAAGAGCCCAGCTTCACCTCCTGATAGGAGTCATAAGACTCTGGAAGAGCGTAGGGGACCGGAAATACTGCTGTAGCAATTTGAGGAAAACACCGCCTGTCCCATAAATACTGTCATTAACACTTGAGCTTGGGAGGGTATGGTCCCAAAGATCCAAATACCTATTTCTGTACCGTGAAACTCATTTCAAAGTCAGCCAACACCACATCTAGGCCCTGCCCCACTTCTAGAGTATAAGCCCCGCACGGTCCGGGGATGGATGTCAGCCTTCCGTATCCCAGCTGACATCCAGGCGGCCAGCTTACCCCTGCCAAAGAAGTGGTGTCTGTCAGACGTTGTTCCCTACCCCCCTTTGGGAAGCCATCCATGCTGACCTCAATATGGCTCCACCCGTAACTCAACTCCCCTTTTTAACACTGGCCTGATACCCTCTGAGCTTGTGAGTCGTCTCCCCTACATCCCACAAGCATGCCAATGAGCATTCCCACGTGGGGGTTTCTTTCTTATTGTTCCTCTTGATTACTGGTTGAACTCAGCTCACACCAGGATCCTGGACTGTGCTGTGAATCTGCTGTCTTCCCTTGTGGGCCCAGCTCTGTGCTGGGCACCCAGACTTACACCGTCTTTCCCAGCATGAAGAACTGTCCTTCCTGCCCTTGACCCGGCCATCCCTACACAGGCCACCTCAGTCAGCAGTTGGTCTGCCTCCTTCCTGCTCTCGGCTGCTGAAGTGCACAGACTGAGGATCCAGACCAAACCAAAAGATGTAACTGAATTTTCCAGATAATCAAAACTTGGCCCTTTCTAAACATCAGAATGTTTGTTGTCTCTTCCCCCCCTCACCCCCATCCCCACCACCCACCCCCAACCCTGGGCCCCTTCCTTCTGGGCCTCCTCGCTAATCATACAGAGGGAGTCACCCTTAACTCATATGCCCACCTCCCTTGGACTGGTTTTGACTAAATCTCAGTGGTCTTGAGTCTCACAACCTTGCTTCTTGATGTACATGTAAGAAGTGTTCGGTATTTAATTAAATCTTTTCACCCCCCTCATCAAGTGAGGATTTCAAATCTTTTGTGTTGCCAAGACTTTAAAACGTCGCTAATGAGATTTAAAGCTGCACAATGATGTCTTTGTGGCAGGCTCTACCCACCCTGCGTGTGCTGTCTAAATGCAGCCCTGCCTGGTAGAACATTGTGATGATGGAAACGTCCATCTTCACTGTCCAATACTGTGGTCACCAGTAACATGTAGCTACTGAGCACTTGGAAAGTGGGTAGTGTGACTGAGGACTGAATTCTTAATTTTACTTTAATTCGTTTAAATCACGACGTGACTAGTGGCCACTGTATTGTACCCTGCAAAAGAACAACGAACTTCATGGCACAGGCCCTGAGGACAAAAAAAAGTAAAAGAAACTGGCTCAGAAACGTCTCAAAAATATTGTCCCCATCATAGTAGTTCATCATTCTGTTAAAATGTACTTTTTGATGTCAGGAATCATATGTAATGATATGCCCTATTTCTGTTTCTGCGAGAATTATACATTTTATTCAGAGTATTGAACTTAAATTCCTTTTCAGAAGAAATCAAGGTTGTTCAAAGCAAATATTTATAGAAAAATTGGTATTGTGGTTCTCTTTAGGAAAAGGATCGAGAGCTTGAAATTAAAAACATCTACACTAATCGGATACTTAGAAATTTACATGACAAAGAAGATTATCCCAAAGGTATGTCTTCATTATTTTTGCTCAATATCTATTAAGTATCTAGTCAGATTTTCCCAACTTATAGCGCCAAAATAATGGATATTTTAAAGAATCATTTTATCAGGCACTGGAACACATTTTGTGATTCTAAGGAGAAGAATGAAACTGCTATGGTTGAAACAGCCAGAAAAAAACAGAAATTCTTTCCCGTCTTCTGCTCAGTCCTGCATGTTCTTACTTTTGGAGGAATGAGAGAATGTTTCAGGTTGAAGCAAATGTCTGCCAAATACTGACCTTTCTAAGAATTTCTACTAGCCAGTGCATGGATTTTCAAATCAACTGTATTTAGGTGCAGTTTACCTCACTGCAATGCACCCATTTCAAGTGTGCAAGCCAATGGGTTTTGACAAATGCTCATGCCCATGTAACCACCCATCAAGACAATGACCTTGTCCGTCTCCTCGGAAGCTCCCTCATGCCTCCCGGCAGTCAGTAGGCCCCCTTCCCTGGCCTGAGGTAACCACTGAGTCCCTTCTGTCACAACAGCTTGGTCTGCCTGTCCTAGAATTTCATTTAAGTGGAACCATACGTGGCTTCCCTTTGTGTGTCCAGCATGATGATTTGAGAGTCACCCACGTTGCTGTGCGACCATTAGTTTGTGCCTTTTTATTGCCGAATAGCGTTTCTTCCTCCAAAACAGGATGTGCTTATTTTCTGCCCCACAAGATCTCCCAGCATGACATTCTGCTCGGAAGAGGGACAATAGGAACACTCATCCTTATTTAGTAGAAGTAACTCCGTGTTTACTTTTAAACAAATGTCCTTGCCTTCCTTTATTTGCCTCTGGTTTAATATCCAGAATAACAGCCAGCAGAGATGATGATGATGATGATGAAATCAACCATGGGGTCATTTAAATGGGATAGTACTTCAGGGAAGAGGTCCTCTAGGTTTCACAGCCATGCTCCCAGCCCGGGCCACCTAACCATCTGTGAGCAGGGGCTCCCACACAGGCGACGATGGAGGCACTTGCTGTCACGCAGGGGCTGTCACACAGGCGGCGATGGCGGCGCTTGCTGTCACACAGGGGCTGTCACACAGGCGGCGATGGCGGCGCTTGCTGTCACACTGGCAGGTCTAGTTTTGGATGCCATCTGCAAGCAGGGACAGCCGTGTCCTCCAACAGCAACGCAGACCCACCCTAACGCCTGCTTTCTTTGGACTCTACCACTGTGACCGGCATAACCTTCGTGGCCCCAAAATAAGACAAAACAAGTCAAATGGGGAGGGGAGCTGAAAGTAACGAATATTATACATATACTGAAAACTTTTAGAGAATACCTACTATACCTTGTTTTACTACATTGTAGACTTCTGTGTTATTTTACATTCAAAATCAACATTACTTCCAAATGTAAGATATGTTTCTTATATATAATGTGCCTGTTCTGTAGTTTCTTCAACAAAATCAGTACAAGCAGACAGGAAAAGTGTTTCACTTACGACTATGAGACATCAGGAAACCCAAAAATCGGAAAATGGCCCATGTCTGACAACTAAGGTACAGCAAACTTGAAATCTTGCAATATCTAATTAACATCTTTACAAAAATAAACTAGGCTATAACAGTCACTTGTTCTATACAAAATATGTTTGTATTCATTGAATAGAATACAATTTAAAATCATCTACATACCCCCCAAAAATGTGTTTTGCCGCTTTTCTACATTATAGGGTGAAAAGACAAAAGGAAACACTGGTCAGAAAGAAAAATCGGCTGACATCGTCCAAGCGCTTCCTCACTGTGTTAGTAAGCCACCAAACCAAGAGGATTCCAAGAGAGAATGTGAAAGTAATTTTAACAGCTTTTATAAGTCTTCTTTATTCTTGATTTTTGTAAGTTGTGAATTACCAAATGTGTGTATAAAAGTATACATAAGACACATATAGTTTAAAGAATTATTATAAAACCCAACACTGGGTAGCTCCTACCCTGCTTAGGAAACAGGACATCAGTGTCCCCTAGAACACGCGGTGGGTCCTTCCTGAGCCCATTCCCTCCGTGTCCACCAGAAACAACCACAACCTTCAATTTTCCGCCCATCGCTCCCTTGCTTTGCCCCACAACTCCCTGTCCTTGTATGTGTCCTTAAACAACGTGTGCAGTTTTGAAGCCGTGAGGAGCAAACCCAACACGCTGATAAAGGGCAGCATTGCCACCAGTGAAGACTAACTGCAGACTTCCAGGCAGAGCAAAGCTGAGAGGCTCCAGCTTCAGGTCTCCAACAGAAAGGGGCCGAGTCAGGCCAGGCTCCTGCATCATCCTGAACAAGGGAAGCAGTCCGCCCGGTCCCTCACTGGGCATCTGCAGGTCCGGGTCCAGGAGAGGGCTTCCGGGGGAATGGGCTGCTCAGAGATCCTGCTCTGAGATCACCAGAGCTCACCGCCAGCTCTGGGGAGCAGGTCAGAGCAGAAGGCTTCTGTGAGGTGACCCAGGCTGTAGTGGTGAGCGGGAGGGCGAGCTTCCACCAGGACGGGCCCAGGGCCCGCTCACCTGGCATTCGGAGCCGGGGTCTCAGTAATGCCAGCCCTTAATCCTTAAGGCCCTCTGCCTCTGGGGCACAGCTGTCATTCTGGTATCTCCTTCACACTTCCCTGCAGGTTCCTGTCACCACCCTAGTCTCCTGGGTCTTCTGTTTCCTAAACCATGTCCTCTTCTTTCTTGGTATATGCCATCATGCCTACCAGCTTCTTGAGAATGCGTGCATGTAAGGTAAATTTGTGTACCTTCCATCTGGAAATGTGATTATTCTACCCTTATACTGAATAATTGGCAAGAAAGAAAATTCTAGGTTGGACACCATTTTCCTTCGTGATTTTTAAGACACTCATTGTCTTCATGTTGCATTGTTGCTAAAGGGCAACCTGGATGAAACCCCACACGGCGGGTAGGGAAGGACAGTCCCGTGGGAACACCCCCGTCCAGGAATTTCATCTACCTCACACTTTACCACAACTGTCCAGGGTTCCACAGGCTGCACACGCCATCATTTATTTACCCATGATCCCTCTGACAGACATTTGGGGTGTTTTGCTGTTACTAAACCATGCTGCAGTAAACATCCTCATATTGCGTACCTTTGTGTATTTTTGTAGGGTTTGGTCCTAGAAGTGTGGACTTGAGTCTAAGAGTGTGTTTGCTCAAAATTTTGACAGATACTGCCAAACTGCCATCCAAATAAAGCTATCCCAATGTACACACCCACCAAAGGGGAACAAAAGTTCCAATTTCCCCATATTCTCTCCAGCTTTGGGAATCACTTGCCAACTGGATGGGTAAAAAATAGTCTCATTGCTTTGACTGACTCTACATCCAGCTAGTGGTGTCTGTACATCTATTAATAACTTATTAACAAACTTTAACTCTTTTATGAATATCATTTTTCTTTTGGTTTCTTAAGTCTCATTTATTCGGTACGTTGTAGGAGAATATAACATTTCATGCTTGTTAATAGCACCTTTCCCATACTGTAGTGTTATACACATTTATTTTCTTACCTTTCTTGTCTTTTTAATGTGCTTGTCAGGAGGTGTGAATAAGCATGGTAAACATACATGCCATTCTGAAATAAAAGTTGGTTCATTTTAAAGATCGCTAAATTGAGTATTTTTCTAATATAGATTTATCGAAGGAAGAGGAACATTTGGAAGTACAGCCACCTCTGCAGAATATTGGAAGCCAAAGAGATAAAAAAGAAGATCAAGAAAAGGCAACCACGTTAGCAAAAGAACAGGAAGTATCACCAAAAACAATTCAAGCCATTCATCCTGAAAGGGAAGGCCACCAGGAAAATGATACAGTAAGAGAAAAGTTTAAAAGAAGCCTACAAATAAATGACATGGATGAGGTACCTGATAAAAATGCTGCTCCCAAAACCAAAATACCCGCCAGACAAAGAAAGCATTATTCATTCACAGAAGCGGTTGAAAATTTGCATAATGGTCTTCCCGCTACGGGTGGGCCAGCCAATCACGGTCCCGGCAAATGTAACCAAGGTCCCGGCAAAAATCGGGGAGATGGGGAAGAACTAAAGCCAGAGCACGCTGTTGGTGGGTATGAGCCCTCTTTTAGTAAGCCTTCCAAAACTAAAGCAAAAGATACCACTTTCAGAGAGAAGAAAAGCAGTCTAATGGAAGAACTCTTTGGATCAAGCTGTGTCTTTAAAGACGACCAACCAAGTACTGCTGCCATTAAAGGGTCTGAGGAGACTTTGAAAAGCAAGAGGGTGCATCATCTTCCTCGCAGTCAGGCCTCCGCCACCCATGCTTTTGGGAATTCTAAAGTAACTGCGGTAAATTCTAGTAAGTCATCTTCACCTACAGAAGGAAAAATCAAAATAATTATTTGAATAAAATCAATATTCTAATACATTCTGTTTTGATATTCTGGTTCTTTTGCACCTTTGCTCTCATAATTTTAGTGTGTGTGTGTGTGTGTGTGTGTGTGTGTGTGTGTGTGTGTGTGTTCAGTACTTAAATTGACTGGATATACGGCTTTTATTGCTAATCTAATTTTAAAAACCCATTGTATATTAGACAATGGACAACATTTCAAATACAAAATTACATTTTTCCTACAACTGAAACATGTCCATTATTTTTGGAAGGCTGATTTATTATATGGCTTTAATATTCTATGGAACTCTGTAGCTTGTAAATCTGTTAGTCAAGCCAAGACATACACATCTCATACATGTAAGAATTTTATCAGCAAATTGTGTTCTAACTTAAAAACATGGAGGCAGCTTGGAAAGGGTGATCAGAAGACTCTATTTAAAAAAAAAAAATAGAATAAAAAACTGATCACCACGCTTGGCTTTATGAAAATTATTTTTGTGTTCTCTTATTCAGCTAAACTGGACATCTAATATCCTGCCTTTGTGGGTGACACTTCCCTCGGGTACACCTAAGAGTCAATATTTTTTTATTTATATTTGTTGCACACATGTACCTTGGCTTTTTTCTGTTAATCTTGTTCTTTAACAACAAAGCATATCGGTATAATTAGTATCCACCCAAGTTAGCTGCTCAGTCCTAATTAATATATTAATCTTAGAATATTTTATTTTAGGACTATACAAAGAGGGCCGTACTCCCAATGTTAATCAGTTAACTTATTTTCATTTATTTATAAAAGCAACTTATTTATAATTTAGACAATACTATCCAAAGATATCTATGGGTTGGTGTATAATATTAACACACTTTTAAAAATTGAGACTAGAAAATAAACTTTTAAAAGGTATTAAAGGTCATGGTGGGAAAAGAACTGTATTAAAACCAAAGAGGAGATAAATACTTCAATTTCCATAAACTTTAATCTTTATAAAAACTAAATCTTTTACAATCTTTTTTTTATAAAAACTTTTTTATAAAAGTTTTTATAATCTTTATAGAAACTATGGGGGGGGAAGAGAAGGGAGGCGAGTAGGAGGCGAGACGGAGGGAGGCGAGTTAGAATTCTCATAGGCTTACACAGGGAGATATACAAATGAACAATAAATGACACAATTACCTAGCCCTACATTCTGGAGAAATTAACTAAAAGGATTCCCCGAAATGGTGCAATATTACAACGTCTATTCCCGCTGTACAGCAGGTGGAGGATGTTTCAAGGGATCTTTTCTTATGCTTACCCCACAACAAAAATACAAACCATAACATTAAATCAGAGCTATCTAAAAGTGCTTCTGTAGGCAACTATTTAATAAAAATATAATCTAAGCCTGTTACTTTCCAGTCATCTAATTAAGATTATTTTTTAAATTGTAGCTTAGGAAAAGTTACAGGGTAATAAATGTAAATGCTAACGTTTTATCTCTGAGGAAGGCAATTGTGGCCAATTTTTCATTTATTTTTAGTGTATTTTCTACTGCGATTTTCTATAATGAACATAACTTCATAATCAGGAGAGAAAACTTTTTTAAAATATAGAGATCCATTTCCTGTAGTCTGGTAGACAAGGTACTCTGGCACTCCCACTATAAAAACGCTAAAAGTACTGTATTAACTGTGACAAACATGTTTTTAATCAACTGTTCAGTGATAAACTCTGAGTAAAAGGAGGCACCCAGGAAGGCGGGTAAGCAGAGCTCTGAAGGCAGCTTTTCCTTCAAGGGTATTTGCCAAAACTGGAGAACTGAATATCCGAAAAGAGTCCAGGACAACACGCAGAGGACAAAATCAGTCGGCCCAAGTAGGGGCCTCGTAGAAGGCCCCTCCCACAGAATGTGAGACATCCAGGGCCTCCAGCCTCCACGAGCTAAGCAAGTTTTCTTAAACTCTGCAACTCGGTAGCCAGTCAGCCCTCACAGCCTGAAACCGATTACCTAGATGGTTTCTATAACCTAAAACTGAAGTGTGAAGCCTCCCCAGAGCAGGAGCAATGCAAGTCCTCTCTGGAAGAATCTATCTTTATCCCAGTTCTCAGGAAATTCCCACAGATAAAGAAAAAGAAAAAAAAACCTTAGAGTCCAAAAAAAAATCACAAAACACAAGAAAAGGTGCTAAGAGAACCAAGAGGAACAACAGATATCACGACCAGGGGTCTGCCCCCAGGTCCTGGCACGAAGCTCCTGAAACCTGGTAATTTCCGAAGTGGTAAGATCACTAGGAGCACCTTTAGTTCTAATGTTTGGTCTTTGGCCCCAGTTCCTGGCACAGGGCTCCTGAAACCCTGCTAATTTCCTGGGTGAGGAGTGTCTTTGTTCTGATGAGGTGACTCTGGGAGGCACCTGGGTGGCTCCTAATGACGGCTGGTCACCAGAAAGGACAAGCCACGGTCAGAGGCTGGGGATGTTCAGTGCCACCCCAGAAGGAAGGAGGGCTGAACATGGGGTTGACCAAACGTGCCTACGTGAGGAAGCTGCCGTCAATCCCAGCAGCGTGGGGGTCGGGGAGCTTCCGGGTCGGTGAGCACGCGGGGGACCTGGGAGGTGGCGCTTCCACAGGCCCCACCCTCCCCATGTCTCCATCTGCGTGTTCGTCTGGGTCCTGTGTCACATCTTTTTTCTAGTAAACCAGTAACGGAAGCGTGTTTTCCTAAGTTCTGTGATGCCCTCTACCAAATCAATCGACCTGAGGAGGGGGCCGTGGGAACCTGACTTATGGCCAGTCAGTCAGAAGCACAGGTGACAACCTGAACTGCGACTGGCTTCTGAAGTGTGGCGGGAGCAGTCCTGTGGGGATGAGCCCTTAACCTGCGGGATCTGGCGCTGTCTCCAGGTAGGCAGTGTCAGAAAGGAGTTAAATTGTTGGGTACCCAGCTGGTGTCGCAGAGACTTGCTTGTGATAGGGTAAAACCCCACACATTTGACAGGAAGTGTCAGAAGCCAAGTGTCCTGTGTGTGTGGTAGTAGTGTGAGGAGTAAAGGAGACGCAGGAGAAACAACAGGACGAAAGAACCGTAGGTTTTCCTAAAACAGCAAGAACGGAGGAAAAAGAAAACAGAAAAAGTGGAATAAAAGCACAAGGTAAGACGACATAAATAAACCCAAACATATCAGTAATTTCAATAACTTTAAGTGGACTATACGTTCCAATTAAAAGACAACATAGATTGGATTTTTAAAATACAGCTATGTGCTATTTATACACATATCTAAGCCACTGAGATGCAGGAGGCTAAAGGGTGAGAAAAGGTATGCCAGGCAAATACTAGCCAAACGAAAGCTGGTGTTGCTCTAGAAGTACCTGTAAACAAAATAAAAAAACAAAAGCCCAGACCTGAAGACAAAAATTATTGAGGTAATACAGGCTGCTATGAGGCAATAAACAATTCAATCCCCCAGGATATTCATCCTAAACAGAACATATTTAATGGTAACTTGAAAACATAAAGCAGGGGGCCGCCCGAGTGGTTCAGTTGGCTTGCGAGTGTGAGCTCTGAGCGGCAAGGCCACCGGTTCGATTCCCACATAAAGCAAAAGTTGACAGAACTGCCAATAGACATGATGGTCTGAGGTTTTACATACATGGCCCTAGTGGAAAACCACTGTGTGACATTTTTTAAGTTAAATATTCCTGCGTGCTTACTTAAGACATGCGGTTAGGGGTATAAAAAGCCTAAGGAACAGTCTCTGGCCCTGGCGGCATCACTGTAAAGAAAACCCTTTATCACCAAAGAAATACCGTATTTCTCCATATATAAGACGCACTCTTTTCCGAAAAATTTGGAGTCTAAAAACTGGGTGCGTCTTATACAGTGGTTGTATGAGCACAAAAACAAGCACGAAAAAATCAGGAAATGCAAGTAAAAACATCTACAACCACTGTATAAGACGCACCTAGTTTTTAGATCCCAATTTTTTTTTAAGGTGCGTCTTATACATGGGGAAATACGGTACCTGAAACACTGGGAATGAAACCACACAACAGCAGATGCCACAAAGCAGTTGACAAATAGCCACAGAGATAATACTTACAATATTCAGACACAGAGAAGAAAACAGAATATCTATCATCTAAGGTGCTCAGAGAAGGCTTTATATACAATCTCAAAGGTCCACTAAAATACAAATAGATTGGAAGGGAAGGTCAGCACACGCGTGCACACACACACACAAGCACATACACACAGTCCTCACGCAGAGCTGTGAATGTGTAAGAAAAACCATGGAAAGCTAGTTTGACTAGCATTTCAGCATACTTGTTAACCCCATACAAAAATGATGGTAAAGATTTGTATATAAAAAGATTTCCTTGCTTGATTTACTGTAAGTATAAAGCAAACACTACTGACATGAAGAGAGCCTTAGATATTTTAAATAAAACATATGTCGGGCCGGCCGAGTGGCGCATTGGTTAAGAGTTGGCTTGGGGGCCGGCCGAGTGGCGCGATGGTTAAGAACTGGCTTGGGATGCCAGAGGGCCCCGGTTCGGATCCCACATATGAGGGCCAGTGACACTGCCCTCCACAGCTAAGATGCTGAACAACAGCTCGACCTGGAGCTGGGTTGCCGTGAGTCGCCGGCGACGGCGTAGGCTGCAGCCCCTGTGGCAGTGGGTTGCCATGGGCTACCGTGTGTAGCCAGCAGCCAGCGTGAGCGGTGAGCGGCCAGCAGCCGCAGTGAGCGGCCGTCCAGAAGCCGGCGACTGATCTGCCTCGCCCAGGAAGAGCGCAATGACGGTGCCAACTTGGGCCAGTGAAGCAACATCCTCCACAACTAGATTGAAGAACAAAAATGACAGTAACTTATCTGTTCCCCTTCCCCCAATTCCCCAGTACTGTTCCCATCCCCCCAATTCCCCAATAAAAATCTTTAAAAAAAAAAAAAAAGAGTTGGCTTGGGACACCAGCTCTGAGCAGGATCCCACATGAGAGCCAGTGATGCCGCGCCCTCTACAGCTAAGATGCTGAACAACAGCTCGACCTGGAGCTGGGTTGCCGTGAGTCGCCAGCGATGGCGTAGGCTGCAGCCCCTGTGGCAGTGGGCTGCCGTAAGCTACCGTGAGTGGCCGGCAACCGGCCTGAGCTGCCAAGAGCCGCTGTGAGCAGCCGTCCAGTGGCCGGCAACCAATCTGCCTCAGCCGGGAAGAGCGCAATGATCATACCAACATGGGCCAGTGAAGCAACGTCCTCCACAACTAGACTGAAGAACAAAAGGACGGCAACTTGTCTGCTCCCCTTCCCCGATTCCCCAACGCTGTTCCCCTCCCCCAATTCCCCAATAAAATCTTAAATAAATAAAATCAAACAGAAGTCTATTTATGTAAAGCTATACCCAGTATTTTTAACAGAACACAAACCTGCTATTCATAAATATACACAAACAAGGAAAAGCACCAATGTTAACACCAGCAACCTCAGTTCCACTGGATCATGGGAGACCAGCTTCCTTGTTCCTTTTTTGTACTTTCCAAGTAGGACTTTAAATAAATAAATAAATGCAGCAAACAGTTATTCTTTTCAGTACTACTTTTATAATTTTGAAAGAATTTTATTTTAAAAGCACACACCAATATTCATAAACATATGGAATATCATTGGAAGAATCATAAGAAATTGGTAACAGTGGGAAACTGGAAAATTGGGTGACATAACAGTACAGGGTCAGAAGACATACTTTTCATTGTACCCCTTTCTGTATTGTTGACTTCGGTACCATGTTTACTATCTATTTAAAAACAAATACAGTTTTTGAGAAACCACAATGGTGTGAAACAGGACGGACATTTAACCTACTGAATCTTCACCAACTATTCATGGACATGGAAGGGGTCAATAGCTGTGAACTGTACATCTTGTCCTCTGGCCTCAGCGAGATTTCTCAAAATTCTTACAGTGTTAACTAAAGGAGTAGATCCTTAAGGAGATAAATAAGGGTCTCAGGGAGGCTCTGTGCCGATCAGTGTCCAGAGGATGTCCCTGGGCGCCCTGCACCCACCTACCATTTGTGCCTGCAGCTCCTGAAATGGGTGTCAGGCCTGGGGCCTGTCAGAGACCCCAGACCCTGCAGCTGCCTTGGGCTGTTGTCATCTCCCCCTCAGGCTGGCTTCTCACCCCTCATGGTGAGAATGTACCCTGTGTAGCAGACAAGTCCTCCGTGGTGTCGTCTGCTAAATACGGCTGTTTCCTCTTCTGCATCCTTTCTTAAAGCCACATCAACTCGGTGCCCGGTGAGTCTGAATAAGCAGGGGCACCTGAACCCCACTCTGGGAACGACACACTAAAGCAGCACAGCACTTTGTCTTTCACAGTACAATTAGCAGAAGTAATGAGCTACTTATTAGATCATTAGGGAACACAAGAACACAACCAGGATCTTTTAAACACTGGTCGTGGAATTCGGCTTTACAGCTAAGTGTGGCCCACTCAGTTAACGGCTAAAGCCCTCTGCCATTTGTCACAGTTACAGACTGGTCACAGCAAATAAGTGGCTGTAAGGAAGGAAGTCACACAAGCACTTGCAAAGATTTTAACTAGAAACAGTTGTTTTAAAAAATAGCAGAATTATACTTTATGGGCCAAACATGTATTCATTTAAATTAATTTAATCAGGCTTCCTAGTTTGTTTTTTAACTTTGTCCCATTCAATGGAGCATAAATATTAAATGCTTATAAAATATACTTCATTTGAAATGCTTTAAATACAAAACACACAATTCAAGCACAAAACAATGCATTGTGGTCTCATGAATACATTTACAAAACACAGTAATGAAAGATCAACAGCTTCATATAAGTAGATAACACTACACAAAGGCTCGCCCAACAAATGACATTTTAAACAGAAGAAAAAAGCACAGGCAATGTCAGCTAGTGTTATTCTTCTAGTAATACTGCATGAGATTAAAAAACAAATTTTCAAATCCCAGTAGTGAGATTAAGTTGCTGTCTAATCTGTATTAAAAACAGTATAAAGTTTCTAATGTACTTACGTTATTAGAAAAGTGACTTTCCAACTGGCATTGTGACCTTTATAAGACGCCACAAGTACAAATCACGAGTAACAACATGGAGATGCCCATAATGTCACACATTTCTCATCCCAAATCTGCTGCTATGCTGGCGGGTACGCAGGCGTGACAGACTGACCTTTCTGGCTCAATAACAAGAGTACAAACCGTAATTCTTATAAGAATCTCACATAGAGTCCAAAAACAAACAGGTTCAACAAAAAACTAACCTGTGCACTGTTTCTTAAAAAAAAAAAAAAAAAAGTAAGAATATAAATCAGGTTTGTAACCGAAGTGAAATCCATTTTTAAAAGGGTCATGGCTGTATTCATCTTCTTTTTCAGCTGAAAGGGTGAAGCACAATAGCCACAACTTTGTTACAGACTAAAATCCAACAGGTAATTCCAACACCACCTGAAAATAAGAAACTCCGTAAGCGAGCATGCCAAGCGTTCTGCCCCCGTTCCCCGCCTCTGCCTGCCGTCTCTAACTCAGGGGAAATAAGAGGATTTCCATTCTTTCTGAGCAGTGCTAGCCTAAGACAGAGTTTGTATTTTGTGAGTTCAAATTCATCAGGCTTTGTTGATTCACTGGGCAGCCTTCTCTACTAAGCAGGAATTACACAGAACAGTGAGCACTGGTCAGCACGTCTTTCCTGCCAGAGAGATGTACCTTATTATTTGTTACTAGTAGACTGTAAGACCAACCTGGGAGGTTATTTGGTTTTCCCTTCTCAACAAAGCTTTGTAAGGAGGCAGTGCTTACCCACACCTTTTCGCCCCCTGAGAAAGGAGACAGGGAAGACAGGCTGCAAGGTGACCAATGGCCTGCTGGCTGCCTGGAGAGGCGGCCTGTTACTCCTCCTCCCGGCAACACTCAGAGCCCATCAGCACTGCCTCCTGGTTGTGTCCAGGAAGAGGGCAGGGAAGCGGGTGGGGAGGGGGCGTGGCTAAATTGGAACTCTCTGAAATAGTCATTCCTTTTAACTTAGTAATCCACCTCCAGCATTATCACAGATCACAACCGAAACCTGACTGCAGCGTTGTTCTTGATAGAAAAAAATTAGAACCTAAATAAGTATCTTTTAACAGAAAAATTAGTAAATTATGACATATCCAAATGATGAACAGCTATTCAAAATTCCTTAATAGTTTGTTGCTGTGAGAGAAGGTTTACAATATAAAGTAAAACAGGGCAAAAAATTACATGTGCCAGGTAACCTTAACTACATAAACAGAAAAAAAACTGGAAAAAATATACCACAATGTTAAGAGGAGTTATCGTAGCTAATGAGATTTTTTTTAATTGTTCTTATATTTCTAGTCATTCTACAATAACATATACTACTTCTAACACTCAAAAATAAAAGAATGGCCAATGGCCGTAAGTGCTGTAGTGGCAAGAGGTCCCAGAATGTGGGGACTGGAAGCGGTGTCAGACTCCAGGTATTGGGCTTGGATTCCAGCAGCAGACCTGGGTACAAGTCCAGCTCTGCTACTAACATTTCGGTGACACCACACAAGCTAAGTAGCTTCTCTAGTTCTCGGTCTCTTCCCTGCCGGCCTTGCTCGAGCCTGAGACACAAAGCATTGCTCCCTGGTGAAATGGGCGCTAGGGATGACGTCAAGTTGACCTAATCTTCTACCACATGCTTCTACAGAAGCCTATCCAATTCTTCCAGCATGTTTTCCAGAACACTCTTACCTGCTACTCTAGTAGGAAACGCTACCAGGCGGTCTAGCGGAGTTATCCATTTACTTGGCACCACAGCCACGGGGACAGAATAGTACTTCCAAATGAGCGAGACCATCAGGGCAGCCTGCAAAGACACTGCTGGTGAGTGCAAACGATCCACCAGTCATGCAGCCAATCACAAAGCAAGATGGCAAAACCTGGGGACAAACTAAGGAAACCCTCCACATCAAAGACCTCAAGCCCTGTCAATCCAGTCCTTGCAGCCAACAGCCACCAATAATATATACAGTTGACCCTTGGGCGACGTTGACGTTAGGGATGCTGACCACCCTCACACAGTCAAAAACCCCAGTATAACTTGTGACCCCCCCCCTGCAAAAACTTTACTAATAGTCTACTGTTGACCAGAAGCCTTACCAACATAAACAGTCAATTAACACATATTTTGTATGTTATAT
The DNA here is from genome assembly GCF_001890085.2 of Hipposideros armiger. NCBI lineage: Eukaryota > Metazoa > Chordata > Mammalia > Chiroptera > Hipposideridae > Hipposideros > Hipposideros armiger. Next base: position 611,607 of record NW_017731596.1, read on the forward strand.
GTATTATATACTGCATTCTTAAAGTAAGCTAGAGAAAAGAAAATGTTATTAAGAAAAGGATAAAGAAAATATGTACACATATTTGATGCATTCATCACATAGCTAACTCATAATATTGCTAGGCTACGTGGTTCATCTGCGAGATTTTTCAAATTGCCGCAAATCTCCAAAAAATTTTCCAATATATTTACTGAAAAACATCCACATATAAGTGGACCCACACAGTTCAAACCCATGTTGTTCAAAGGTCAACTGTATTCACTATTAGATTAGCCGGTATATTAACCAAGGTCTCCCATGACACAGGTGTTCTTTTCTCAATGAATATCTCATTTAAGTAGCCAGACTATGCCTACTACGTGTTATGAATGACAAAAGCGATCTTCCATCTGAAAGATCCTTGAAGAGCTAGTTAATTGTCCCATCCACACGCGAGGGTTGGCATTGTGTGCAGAGGTGAGGCCTCTGTAAGTTTAAAGGGAGGGTATAGAAATGATGCTTTCTTTTTCCCTCTTTCCCTAGCAGCAGTCCTTCCATTGTTTCCGTCCCCTCGGTGGCCCTGAATATGCCCCTCAGATGAGACCTAGAAGAGCGCCCCTGGGAAGCCCATCTCGTCTCAGTGGCAGTGCCGCAGGATCAATGTGCTTACTGCACACCACAGCCTGGGCTTTGGGGAGTCGGGCTTGCATCCCTGACCCCAGTAAAGGTCACTTTAAGCGGCACTAGTGAGTCCACTGACTCGGGGCAAAGCAGCAGCAGAAGCAGGAAGTTCCTCAGGAAGCAGGATGAGCAAAACTCCCCCCTCACAGTGAAAAAGCTGTGACTCAGTGAGAACAATGGGTTCCCTGCCTGGAGAGTAGACAGGTACACATCTGCCCACCACGGGAGAAGCAATGGCCGAAATCACTGACCGTCTCAGAAAACAACGTCTAAGTAAGCTCCTGTCTCTTCATCCCCCAGCCTCCCAACCTGCACTGGAACTGAGGCCACATAAAGAACTCCAGAGAAGCTACCGCAGCGTTCATTGGCTTACAAATCGGGTATTTCACAGCTCTAATCAAGACAAAGGCTTTCTGGGCCGGCCAAGTGGCGCACTGGTTAAGCATTGGCTTGGGAGCGTAAGCTCTGAGCAGCAGGACCTCCGGTTCAGATCCCACATGGGCCAGTGACGCTGCGCCCTCTACAGCTAAGATGGTGAACAACAGCTCGACCTGGAGCTGGGCTACTGTGAGTCGCCAGCGATGGCGTAGGCTGCAGCCCCTGCTGCAGTGGGCTGCCGTAAGCGGCCGGCAGCTGGCGTGAGCTATGGTGAGCAGCCGTCCAATGGCCGGCGAGCAACTGCCTCATCCAGGAATAGCACAATGATCCCAATACCAACATGGGCCAGTGAAGCGACGTCCTCCACAGCTAGACTGAAGAACAAAAGGACAGCAACTTGTCTGTTCCCCTTTCCTGATTCCCCAACGCTGTTCCCTTTCCCAATCCCCCAATTTAAAAAAAAACAAAAACAGACAAAGGCTTTCTTTTAGTCTAACGGTGTTCAGTGACGTGCTGGCAAGACAACACAACACAGCAGCTCAAAGTGGATGAGCCTGAGCCCCCAGACCTGGATTCTGGGGGCTGCGTAGTTCTGGAACACAGTCCATTACCAACCTCAATGACCCCAGGTGACACAACAGGACACTTACTTGCAATATGTAGAAGGCAACACTTATAACCCATTTTATCTTGGCCAACTGAGCTGTCCGCGCTTTCACTGAAACAAAAAGCAGGATGAAATGATTATACCAGTCCTGAAAAATGAAGAAAATAGTCAAGTGCACAAAAATGCTATTCCCTCTCACCAAGTATTTTCTAATTATGTATGTAAATACAAAATTGAATTTCTTAAAAGTCACCTACTATCCCAGTATTTAAAATAGAATCACGCACAGATTGTGAGATGTGGCGCTTTAATTCTGAAAACCGTTTAAAGCTATTCATCTAAATCAGAGAGTCTTTTTGCAATGCACTTACCAACAAGACTAAATGTTCTCCCCTGATTTCCCGGTCTACACTGTACATTAATCCATAAAGGGGAGTCTAGTTTGTCTCCGGCCTGGGCAGCCCACCCAGGCCCCTGCCTGTCTTACCAGCCACGGAGACGCTCTCTCACCAGGCACGTTCCCAGCACCCTGGCTGTCCTGTGAAAACTGTCTTCATCACAGCAGACTATTAGGGACGGTGGCAAACATAAAGATTTACGGTAAGACGTGGGCCCTACCCTGAAGTCTATGCTCGGAGAAGGACACTGCTGGGCATTTTCTACACAGTGGATCAAAAGCCCGAGTGGCCACTATGAGATTTTCCTAGGCTTCTCTCAGAACAGTGCTGACTTTGAAAACGACAACCAAACAAGCTGGCTCAGAAGAAACTTCAACAGGATCCTGGATGTTTCTGTGTCCAGAAAGCAAAGGCTCACCAGCAAACAAAGAGAAAGTAATGATTATTACTGGGTTTCTTCTAGACAACTTAAAAGTTTATATCAACATTTAGAACATCCAAGAATCAATGCGTATATTCCACAACTCTTTATATAAAGATTCTCCATGAATCCGCTCTTACGAAGCTTTACATGCTACCACCGGAAACAGTACCATGAGTTTTGAGCTTATCCGTCATCTTGTTGATCTTTCTCTCCAGCCTGGCATATCTGGCAAACTCGTCCATCATGTTGACAGTGGACAGCTCTTGCTTCATATCCTGAATCTCGGCTCTCATCTGAGACTCTTGCTCTGCATCCTTCTGCAGCATCCTGGACATCTGGTGGGGGGACAGCTGGCATCAGTGCCTTTCCACGGAGGTACACATTCTCCCCCAACTCCTCCACCGTCCTATCTGCTGCCTCTTTCAACTGGGCAAGCTGCCCTTTATCTAGATAGCCAGTCTCGGCTGCCTTGTCCTAGGCCTGCTCCCTATATCAACCGCAAAAACAAAAACTCCCTCCAATCTGAATCGTATTCACATTACAGTTTTCCTTTTGCAGACACGGCCATGGATTGCTATGGTTCAAATGTATGTACCTTTCACTATAACTGTAAAATTGTCCTTAGAAAATGAAAACCGTTTCCTCCCCAGAGCTGCCATTCAGGTACAAGGACCAAGCATGTTCTTCCCTCCCTGAAGAATTCAGTCCTAAATTAGATGGGTAGAGCAGGGTAGGGGTGCAGGGAGCCAGTGATGAGCTGGTGGCCCAGCATGGGAACTCAGAGCCCAAGTACAGTGAGGAGGGCATTCCCATAGAGGAAAACCCTGGTGGTGGGAGGTGGGGGGTCAGGGCCAAACGCAGTGATATGGAGGTTTCCATAAAGAGCAGCTGGCATGGAAGTCAGAGTCCGGGCAGGGTGAGGGGTGCATTCGAGATAAGGGGAAGGCACCCTGCCAAGCACGGTGTCATAGCCTAAGGGGGGCAGGAGGGCATCTACCTTGGACAGGGGGCGGCGGAGGAGACAGGAGATTAGTTATGAATGACTGATCAAATAAAGTAAACATACTGGGGATAGTGGGAGCCAGTTTCCTGTCAGTGCTGGGGCGCCACAGTGTATGCAGCTCACAGGAACCCCCACCTGCCCTCTACCGTGTCAGCCCTGGGGCGCTTGCACAGCGCACCCCACTGACCAGGACTCTCTGCAGCACCAGTCCTTGGATGCCTGTGCAGTACGCCTTCCTGCACCCAAAAGAGTGGGCTCTCCAGATGGGCGTCTTTGCCCCCCTCCTGCTCTGGCTAAAGGAAGTCCCGGATTGCCTACTAAATGAACAAGGGCTCTCTTATTGATATGTGTCCTGTTACCAGCTTGAAAAGAAAAAAGAACTCTCAGGAAAATTCCAAGTCAACATCAGGGACTGAGGTGTCCTTATTCAGGCACTCACCCCCATTCCAGTGGGGAGAGGTCCCCTCCCAGGACCCGCAAGGCTTTGCTGGGCTGAGGACTCCAGACGCTTCAGTCTTCCTCAAGGGTCTCAGGCCAGGGGACCAGCTGCCCCACTAGTGGGATGGTGTGCCCCTCCCTTACGTCTAGGCTGCAGCAATAACCTTTTGTGACCCCAGTGGACTAGCTGCAGAGCATGGGTCTGGTGTCGCCTTGGTGAAGGAGCCTGAGAGGATGACAGGTCTCATATATAGCTGCTGCCGTATCCCAAACACACACTCCACTTCCCCCTCTGCTAATGAGAAATTATGCACAATTCATAGAGGAATATAAAACTAACAGCCCCTTTGAGCAATTGAAATTAGTTGTGCATGCCTCCAGCATGAAATGAAATGGGATGGGGTAAATAGGAAGAATGGAAGTGATACTGCAAGAAATATGGACAGAAAACCCACAAAATGGGAGAAAACAAATGCAATCATATATCTAATAAAGAGTTAGTATCCTGGGCCGTCCGAGTGGCGCATTGGTTAAGAGCTGGCTTGGAACACCAGCTCTGAGCAGCAGGGCCCTGTTTCGGATCCCACATGGGGGCCAGTGACGCTGCGCCCTCTACAGCTAAGATGGTGAACAACAGCTCGACCTGGAGCTGGGCTGCCGTGAGTCGCCGGCGACGGCATAGGCTGCAGCCCCTGTTGCAGGGGGTGGCCATGGGGTACGGTGTGTAGCCAGCAGCCAGCGTGAGCGGCCAGTAGCTGCGGTGAGCGGCCGTCCAGAAGCCGGCGACTGATCTGCCTCGCCTGGGAAGGGCACAATGATGGTGCCAATTTGGGCCAGTGAAGCAACGTCCTCCACAACTAGACTGAAGAACAAAAGGACAGCAACTTGTCTGTTCCCCTTCCCCCAATTCCCCAGCGCTGTTCCCCTCCCCCAATTCCCCAATAAAAAATCTTTTAAAAAAAAATAAATAAAAATAATACCAACATGGGCCAGTGAAGCGACGTCCTCCACAACTAGACTGAAGAACAAGAACAAAAGGACAGCAACTTGTCTGTTCCCCTTCCCCGATTCCCCAACGCTGTTCCCCTCCCCTCAATTCCCCAGCACTGTTCCCATCCCCCCAATTCCCCAATAAAATAAAAAAAAAGTAGAATGGTGATTACCGGGAAGAGGGAGAACCGGGAGTTCATGTTTAATGGGTACAGTTTCAGTTTAGGGAGATGGAAAACTTCTGGAGATGGATGGTGGTGAAGGCTGCACAACAATATGAATGGACTTAATGCCACTGAACGGTACACTTAAAAATGGTTAAAATGGTCAATTTTATGTTACCTATATTTTATCACAATTCTTTAAAAAGAAGAAAGATGGGCAGGGGCCAGCCCTTCGAGGGTCTTGTATGCAATGCTACGGACTTGCGACATCCTCTTAAAGACTAGGTGGCATCGGGTAAGATCTGAAGGGGGGTGGGGTCAACAGAGAAGTCCCTATGTCCAAGAATAGGGGGCGTAAGGCCCTAAAACAGAGCTTTACGCAAAACAGGCACTCAACAAATATCTACTGGACAAAAATAAAGAAGTACAAATCCTGCTTAGTCTTAAATACTCCCCACCACTAGCAATTTATGCGCGGAGAAAAAAGCAGGGAGAACGGAGTTTCCCAGGATAATGCTACAACACGTGCACCCAATTATTTTAGTCTCTCTGAGTCTGCCTCTCACTCCCGCTGGGGGCAAACAGAGGGCGCCCTTCCCCAGGGAACAGCTCCCCACGTTTCTCCCACACACCCCATCAGATGTGCCACCCAACCCCCCCATTCATGCTCCAGTAGGCAGACGAGCAGAACTGGGAGCATCACAAACCAAGGTCCCGATCTCCAGCGCGACAGTCACTAGCGGAATGGACTTCTGAGTCGGACCCCTCTGGGAGGTAACGGAAGACGGGATGACACTCGCTTCTCCCAGCAGCCGCGACAGCTGGACCCGAGGTAACGTCCTCAGGCCCTGGCCAAACGCCCCGCAGAGGCAGTGCCACCCAGGGCCCGTCGCTCCTTTGCAGGCAGGGGGCACCACGCAGTACCGGTCTACACCGTCAACGCCCCCGTCCCACCCCCCAGAACGGGGGCTCCTGCGCCCTGAGATCCGTCTCTCCGGGACCTGGCAAAGCCGCCACGACACAAGAGGAAGGCCGAGGCCGTCGGCAAACCCTGGACGCCGTGCCGCGCCAGGCACCGCACCGCCGGCAGCCGAGGGCTGCTCGATGCCTCCCAAGGCCAGGAAACGAGGGCGGGCGGCGGGGCGCACTGAGACCTCCCAGCCGGCCGCTGGCAGCCACGTGTACACGGTTGACCAGACATTTCTCGCTTCAAACACAGACGAGCCCAATCAACTCGCTTCTGCGGCCCGAATGCGGCCCTCACGCGGCCGGCTGGGGGGCCCCGCGTCTACCCACCGGCCCCCGGAAAGCCGAGCAGCCACTTACGAAGGAGGAGAAGGACGGGAGAAGGATCCTGAGGACATTGCACCCAAATACAAAGCAGAGCACCAGCAGCCACGCCCAGCGGTCGGCCTCCGCCGCGCTCATCCCTGACGCTCCCGGCAGCGCGCTCCTCTACGGCAGCTCCAGAGGGACCGCGCCGGCGTGCGCTCTCGCGCCTGCGCAGGGAGGCCTAGCGGGCCGCCGCGGCGCGTCCGCCGCGCCTGCGCACGGCGCCGCCCTAGTAGGAAGGTGGGACCGTCTTTTCCACCCCGACCTGGCTAACTCCTTGGTCTTCCGGGGTTCCGGAGCTTCTCCCACCCACCCCAACGCTCCCGAGGCACCAGTTTTCCAAACTGGTAGTTGGGCTCCTACCGTCTCTCTAGTTCTGTTGGGTCTGCAAATCACTTGTGTTGTTATATAATGAATACTGTCTTTAAATTGACTCACTTTTATTCCTAAATAAGTTTATTTTAAAATAAACCTTTCTAGAACTAGGAAACTGCTGTTATAGTGGCAGGTAAATGGTTTGTAAGCAATTATATGTAAAATAAGTTTACATTTCAAAAATAAACACTGATAAATCTAAACAATTTACAAAACTGAACACCTGAAAAATAATTAAAAAGCACTGTTTACAATCAGCCCGTAATGAAATAGTTAACCTACATTTAGGTTGTTGATGTAAGAAACATCCAAACCTGTAGAGAATTTTAATGAGTTTATTTGAGCCAAACTGGTGACAATTGCTGGGAAGCAAAATCTCAACAAGTTGAGAAAACACTCTGGAGAATGGCAGTTCTGAAGCTTATTTTATACATTAGAATCAAAGGAGGAGAAGTAACGAGGGTTACATGAAATCCATGGGTGGTAGATTAAGGGGGTGGGAGAAAGCAAAGAGGGGGACTCTCTGGGATTGGATAAAAAGTAAAATGGAGAGACACAGCCTCCTTTTACATTGCTGGGTACAGGATGAGTTAATCACATTTACAGCACATAGGGATGGTATTCGGGTGACAAGATAACAATGAGTGGGCTCTGCGGGTCTCATGCTCTGGTGCAGTGGGTTATGCCCTGAGGGATTCTGAAAGGATTACGCTGACATTCCATGGGTGTCATCTTAGATGCAAAAAGACAACAGACAGGCTCACTTAAGGTAAAGAGTGACCTTTGTCAAGGAAGCTACAGGCCTAGGACGTGACTACCTGCCATGAGCTGCTTTCAGTTAGGAATTTTTATGTTGAAACCATCCTGTGTGCTTGATGTCAGTCTCTGAGTTTGTAGGGCCTCCATGCCGGCCTCCCCTGAGCTTGTCAGGTTTAGTATGTGGCCCCTTTCTCATCCACAAGATGAAGATGAGGTGGGTTGGTTTGTTTGTTTATTTGTTAAATTTTATTGAGGAACAGTGTGTTTTTCCAGGACCCATCGGCTCCAAGTCAAGTAGTTGTTTCAATCTAGTTGTGGAGGGCGCATCTCAGTGGCCCATGTGGGGATCGAACCGGCAACCTTTGTGTTATGAACACTGCACTGTAACCAACTGAGCTAACCGGCCGCCCCTGAAGATGAGGTTTTACAGCAAAATAATCCCAATTCATATTTATGTATAGTAATTAAAGCAAAAGATGTCTAGCTGCCTCTTCTGCTATGGTTAGAGTGTGAGAACTAATACCTAATTTAAATGAATCAAGGAGCTGTAATACTACAAATTTCTGTTTCAAGAAAACATATGAAGCGCAGCTATTTAATAGTAGTAGAGTGAATTATTTCCACGGAGGGGCATCTTGGTGCGTAGGTGATGCTGAACTGACCAAAAGACAGGCTTGGAGCCTGCCTCTCCTCCAGGGCCTTCCGTTCAGCTGGACCACCCAAAGCTGCAGCCAGGCTACTGGCTCCTCTACTCACAAGATTTAGAAGAATTTAGAGGGAAAAACAACCTTGTGAAAAGTGAGGGCAGCTCCTCCTCTGCCCTTGCCTTTCAGGCTAAAGAGGAGAGTTTCCCCCCCTGCCCGCCCCCCACTGCTTCCAAACCCCCACCCCACTACCACATACCCCTGTGAGGACAATCACCAACTCCTGGTGAGGCAAGAATTTGACAACAGACACCCGAGAATGTCCTTGGCTGTGCAGCAGTGGTGGGAGAGAACTGGCCTTCAGAGGCAACCCTATTTGTATAACTCAGCTCTCGCCTGTTGCTTCTTTTGGGCAGCTCTCAAAAAGAGCACTAACAATTGAAGGCTGCATTTTTCTACTAACAAGTGGAAAGAAAATATGAAAGCCAAGACATCTCATTATAAATCCGTCTAGATCTAGTAACCAGAGACCTGAGTGACTTAGGGACAGTTACTGAAGGCGGCCAACACGAAATGGGTTCCTCTCCACAGGCACACCCAGATGACAGCATCGAAATGCGAGGTAAGACAAAATGGCCTCAACTAGTCCTAAAACAGTGAAAATAGAGGGGACAAAGAGAAGAGACTCGATTTACTGGGAACTGAATTTACCTATTCTTCGCTTTGCACACTTGGTTTTACTAAATGAAAATGATGGTGGTGGTGGTGGTGGTGGTGCTGGTGGTGGTATCACATACAGGCTTGAATAAACATGCAGACTGACCATCTTTCCACTGGGAACTAGGGGTGCGTCAATATTCAGAGTGAATTAACTAAAATCTGCAGTGTTTGTTTTGGTCACTGGTACAAACTTAGCTCAGGCAGTGAACTTGCATGCACAAATTTTATAGCCATCACATTGTTCATTAGCTGTCAGAGTCCTGGACTTGTCCTATATGTTGGCAGCCTGTTTTAAGATCCAGGACAGCTAGTGATGAATGAAGTATGAGAATCTCTTGGAGACCTGCATTTTGTAGAGCTGAATATATAAGCATTCTTTCTTTTTTCAGTCACAGTTGCCACTCAATGTTATATTAGTTTCAAGTGTCCAACATAGTGGTTAGATATTTACATAATTTATGAAGTGCTCCCCCATTAGTCTGGTACCCACCTGGCACCATACATAGTTATTACAATATTATTGACTATATACCCTGTGCTGTACTTTACATCCCTGTGACTGTTATGTAACTGACAACTTGTACTTCTTAATCCCTTCACCTTTCCCACCCATCCTTTCATGCCCCTCCCCCCAATCTGGCAACCATCAGTTTGTTCTCTATCTATGACTTTGTTTCTGTTTTGATTGTTCATTTATTTTCTTTTTAGATTCTACCTATAAATGAGATCATACTGCATTTGTCTTTTTCAATCTGACTTATTTCACTTAGCATAATACCCTCCAGTCAAGCATTCTGTGTGTGTGTGTGTGTGTGTGTGTGTGTGTGTGTGTGTACGTGTGTCTCTGTGTGTGAGGAGCTAATCAGAAAATATAGCAGATTGGAATTTGAGCTACTTCCCTGTTTTTGGGTTTGTTTTTTTTTATTGAGGAATTGGGGGAGGGGAACAGTGTTGGGGAATTGGGGAAGGGGACCAGCCAAGTTGTTCTTCAATCTTCGTTGTGGAGGGTGCTAATTGCCATCTGGCTTCCCATTGGCAGCTCGTAGCCCCTAAACTCAAGGTGCTGTGTTCAATCTTAGTTGCGGGTGGGCATAGCCACCATCCCATGCGGGAGTCAAACCAGCAGCCTTGCTGTTAAGAGCGCTCGCTCTATCCACTGAGCCATCCAGGCGGCAGCTCAGCTCAAGGTGCTGAGTTCAATCTTAGTTGCGGGTGGGCATAGCCCACCATTGAACAGGCAGTCTTATTGTTACACCAGCTGAGCCATCCTGCCACCTGTTGGCAGCTCAGGAACAGCCCAGCTCGGGCACAGCATCACTGGCCCATGTGGGAATTGAACCGGTGACCCCCATTGCTCAGAGCTCGTGCTCTTAAGCCAACTCTTAACCAACTGAGCCACTCGGCTGGCCCTTCTGTGTTTTTTTTTAACTTGTTAAAAAGCATTTATGCAAAATTTGTTAATGCAAATGTTAAATTATCCTTAAAGACAGCACTGTTAATATTGGTAGGTAGTGGTTGAACAACATTGTGAATATCTTAAATGCCCCTGAATTCTACACTTTAAAATGATTCATTGCATGTTACGTGAATTTCATCTCAATTAAAAAATATATTGCAGGCCGGCCGAGTGGCTCAGTTGGTTAAGAGCTCGCTCAAGAGTGCAAGCTCTCAGCAACAGGGTCACCAGTTCAATTCCCAACAGGTGGCAAGATGGCTCAGCTAAAAAAAAATTTATATATATAAATTATATATATATATATATGTGTGTGTGTGTGTATATATATATATATATATATATATATATATTGCTAGAACCAAATTACCTTTAAAATGTTTTTATTTATTTTAGTTTTTTTGTTATGATAAGCCTTCTGAATATGCAAAATTCAGCATGTTAAAAATTAATCTTATTGTTATTAGTGTAGACTTCATTTAAACCTCAAATTTTCACAAGCTTTGTACTATTTCTCCCAAAATTTATCTCTAAATAAACCTTCCATTAACTTTAAAAAAAATTGCAGACATAGAGAAGTTGCAAAAAGTAAAAATGGTGTCAAGAACACCCAATACCCTTTACTTAGGTTCACCGACTTTAACATTTTACCTCATTTGCTTTATCATGTTCTCTCTCACTCTTTTGGTACATCGCTAACAATAGTCTCTTATATAATCACAGTACATTTATCAACTTCAGTAAAGTTAACATTGATACAATACTTTTATCTATCTGCCATTTGTGTTCTCATTTTGTCAGTTGACCAAATAATGTTTTTTGTAGCATCTTCGCCTCCAATACAAGATCCAGTACAGGGTCAGGTATTACATTTAATTGACTTGCCCTCTTGACCTTCTTTAATTTGAAATATTTTTATAGTCTTTCTTTGACTTATATTAAATTGACTCTTTTTTTAAGATTTTATTGGGGAATTGGGGAAGGGAACATTGTGTTTTTCCTAGACCCATCAGCTCCAAGTCTAATTGTTGTCCTTCATTCGTAGTTGTGGAGGGTGCAGTTCAGCTCCAAGTCCAGTTGCAACTTTCAATCTAGTTGGGGGGGTGGGGGGGTGGCAGGGGTAAAGCCCACCATTCCATATGGGAGTCGAAACGGCAACCTTGTTGTTAGAAGCACATGCTCTCACCAGCTGAGCCATCTGGCTACCTGTTGGCAGCTCAGCTCGGGCACAGCTCACTGGCCCATGTGGGAATTGAACTGGCGAACCTGTTGCTCAGAGCTCCTGCTCTAACCAACTGCACCACCCAGCCAGCCCTAAATTTACATTTTTGGAGGTATAGTTCCCCTAAATAAAAAGTGAAAAAAAGAAAAAAAGAAAGAAAAAGAAAAGCTTTTAAGAAACCGCTAAACTATTTTCCAAAGTGGCTATACCATTTTACATTGCAACCAGCATGGTTTGAGTCAGTTCCTTCACATCCTCTCCAATACTTTGTATGGTCAGTCTTTTAAAATTTTAGTCATCCTCATGGGTGTCATGGAATCTCATTGGAGTTTTTTGCTGTAATTGCATTACCCTAATGACTTCTGATATTGAGCAGGCTTCCATGTGCTTATTTGACATTCTTATACCTTCCTTAATGAAGTATCTGCTCAACTCTTTTGCTCCCTTTTTTTATTGAGTTGTTTATTTTCTTAGAACTGCATAGAGTTTTGAGTTTATTCTGGATACAATTCCTTTATCTGATATATGCTTTGCAAATATTTCCTCCCAGTTTGTGGCTTGTCTTTTCATTCTCTTAAAAGTGTCTTTTGAGTTGCAGAAGATTTTAAACTATAGTGACAGAATGCAGATCAGTGGTTGCCTGGGCAGCGGAGAGTGGGGCCAAGATTGGCTGAAAATGGACAGGAGGGATCTTTTCCAGGTGTTCTGTGTGTTCTAAAACAGGATTGTGGTGATGACTGCACAACTCTGGATTTACTGAGAATCACTGAATTTTACACTTAAAGCAAGTGAGTTTTATGCAATGGTTTTTCACCACAATTTTTTTAAATTGTGTAAAATAATTGTGCAGGGTGTAAAATGCTGGTGAACAAAACATCCTCAGTCCTTATTCTCCTTTGAGTTTAGCTAAACAAATAACTACAAGTACTATAAATAATTGCCAGCACATAAAGTATTTAAAAGGGACACATAGGTTTATCTAGGTAATTAGTTATGTCCCAGTTCCAAAAATGGGTGACGGGTTGATGGGTGCTCATTCAATTGTTAGCAAATAATGTAAAGCAAAAGAGTGTTATGCATGAAATAATGATGGTATATACACCACTTAAAACATTTTTCAAAAAGGTAGCGCAAGACGGGATTAAACATGGAGGGGCCTCGTCTAAGGTGGGAATTGAGCATGTGAGGGTTAACAAAGGATTTCATATACCTCATTCTTTTCATCTCACACCCATGGAAAAATACACTAGATTAATGAGTCTGTGTAAGAAATTTCCAAAAGAAAAAGGGAAAAATGCAACCTTATCCCACTGACTCCCTCACACCATGAACTCACTAGCATTGTACAGGAAGTTTCACATCAAGTTTCACCCAGACTAGGGGTGGCAGCATGGCTCAGTTGGTTAGAGCGTGTGCTCTGAACAACAAGGTTGCCAGTTCAATTCCCGCATGGGATGGTGGGCTGCAGCACTCCCCCACCCCACCCCCGCACAACTAGATAGAAACAACGACTTGACTTGGAGCTGATGGGTCCTGGAAAAAACACAGTTACCCAATAAAAAAAATTTTTTTAATTGTTGAAAAATAAAAAGTTTCACCCAAACTATGAGATGAGAGTGTACAAGACAAGCACACAAGTAAAAGAGACTCATCTACAAGTCTGAGATTGCTCACCTCACTTGGGCCTGTTGATGGCAGGTATATTTTGACCATAAGAAATCTCTTTTTAGATCAAACCTAAACTTATGGTGTTTCACACAGAATGGTAGGCTGAACCGATTATATACTAACCTGGCACCACTAAAAGGAGCAATGGGCATTTTACAACGTGAAATATGATCAAAACGAGCAACAGGAAGATGATGCGAAATCATGTGACAATCAAGATCATAAATCACAAAATAAAACTAGGTTATGCATTGGTTCAATAAGCAGGGAAAATATGTAAGACTTAACTAAGCTATATCTGGTTTCTCTGAACATAAAAGAAAATGAGAAGTCTGTCATGTGGGAATAACATTTTATATGATTTAACTATAATAAAATGTCATATTATGTTCCCTCTCTTCCCATTTTTTCCTTAAAGAAAATAACATCAAAATGAATTCTACATCAATTACAATGCTTCTGAGAAAGGACTCAGAAAGAAATCTCTTTTTTATTTGAAAATTTTAAGACTAGCCTTAAAGGAACATTTTATTTCTGCTTTTGTCTTCCTGGCCAACACTCCAAACCTCAGTTGTGGGACAACCTCTAACCAAACTTGAGGCAGCTTCCTCCTGTCTCTTTATGAATGAGCCGTCCCTCAAACCATGTCAGCTGAACACATCTGTACCACTACCTCTGCTTTTAGAGTTCACACAAGCCAAGGAAACCTTAAATTCTTTCATGTGATTTCAAGAGTCAGGTAGAAAAGTGCCCCTTACCATTGGACTTGTTTTTGCTCAAGTCTCGAATATTATGAAGAGGGTGTCCATTTGAAGGGTGATTCTCTTCTGAAGCCCCAGGAGGTGAGTGATCGGGAAAAGATGCACAGAGTGCTCCTGCTGTAGAATGAATGTCTGTGTTCCCCAAAACTCAAAGTTAAAACCTAACTCTCAATATGATGGTATTTGGAGGTAGCATTGGGGTGACTAGGTCATAGTGGTGGAGCCCTCATAAGTGGGATTAGCACCCTTATAAAAGAGACCTCAGAGAGCTGCTTCCACCTCCCTCCCCAACAAAAAGGCAGCCTTCTATGCACTAGAAAGCAGGCTTTCACCAGACACCAAATCTGCCAGCACCTTGATCTTGGACTTCTCAGCCTCCAGAACTGTGAGAAGTGAGTATCTGTTGTTTATAAACCAATCTATGGTATTTTTGTTACAGTAGCCCAAACAGACGAAGACATTTCCTTTCTGTATTTGGCGAGCCAGGCTTCACTCGTAAGCAGGAAAGAATAATATGAGCAATTTCTAGCTAGCTTAATGTTCTTTCTAAAATAACCAGTACTGGGCTGGCCGAGTGGCGCAATGGTTAAGAATTGGCTTGGGACACCAGAGGGCCCCGGTTTGGATCCCACATATGAGGGCCAGTGACACTGCCCTCCACAGCTAAGATGCTGAACAACAGCTCAACCTGGAGCTGGGCTGCTGTGAGTCACCCACGTGGGTGTAGGCTGCAGCCCCTGTGGCAGTGGGTTGCCATGGGCTACCGTGTGTAGCCAGCAGCCAGCGTGAGCGGCCAGCAGCCGCAGTGAGCGGCCGTCCAGAAGCCGGCGACTGATCTGCCTCGCCCGGGAAGAGCGCAATGATGGTGCCAACTTGGGCCAGTGAAGCAACGTCCTCCACAACTAGACTGAAGAACAAAACGACAGCAACTTGTCTGTTCCCCTTTCCCCAATTCCCCAGCGCTGTTCCCCTCCCCCAATTCCCCAATAAAAATCTTTTAAAAATAATAATAATAATAAAATAAATAAATAAAATAAAATAACCAGTACTATGGACTGCTGGAAGGGAAAGATCAGATCATTCCAATGATCTTATCAAACAACAATGACTTCTGTAGTCCTGCATCCATAAAGTTTACAGTCAGCCTAGAAACACACGCTGTGTTCGAGTTCTATGTCTATTGGTCACCTTTGAGCTTTCTTTGTGTTCTGGTGTTTCTGACCAACTCATTCATCATTGTGAGCATGGAGCTCCTGCATAGGGGCTGTATTTTTTCTCTCACCTGCATCACCTGGTAAACAGTAGGCATTCAAGTGTTCTGACCATCACTTCCTCTTACCTTTTGCTCACAAGCTTGTCACACATCTATCCTAGTTTGTCTTCCATCTTCACTACACAACAGACTCGCTTTGTGAGACACAATATGGCACAGCACAGCTCAGTTTCCACATCTTCCTTTTCCTCCTCTCTACTTCAGTCTGGTTTTGGCTCTACCATTGTCTGAAACTGCTCCATCAGGGCAATGGGTGACATCCTTAGTTGTTAACGTAGTAGGCACTTTGTAATCCCGATTGGACCTATCCACATCCCTGTGGTTTCAGCCCTAACACACACATCTCTTCGTTCAGCTACACCCTTCTCGGAAGCTCCAAGCCCGTAGATCCAACTGCCTGCTGACACTCGATGTTCTCCAGCACTTCGAACTCAATGTGTTGGCAACAAACCCACCTTCTTCCCCTCAAACCCCCTGTATGGCTGACCGTCCACACAGCCTAGTGGACGCTCATCCTGACCGGCCCATCCCCCTCTTTGTCCTTCCCGACAGAGCCCCATTTTGTTCAGACATCCCCTCTCTCCACTCCTGGCCCCGCCTACCCCCAACCCCAGGGATAGGCTTGTTTTGGTCTAAGGGTAACCCATTCCGCTTGCATGTGACCCAATTCTGACTGAAGAGTAAAGGCAATTGAGGCCTTCTGAGAAAAGGGACGTTCTTTTTCTGGATGCTCTAAATCCGGATGTGAAACCTGGAATTTCATTTCCAGACTGAGGATGAAGGCAACTCAGAAAGAGGCACAACAAAAGGGGGGAAAGAGCCTGAAGACTGTAAAAACACATTAAGCTGCTGAATCTGGCAGTCTGGAATATTCCATAGTGAGAGAGAACCCATTTTCTTATTGCTTATGTTAATTTGGGTTTCTATTGCTCATAGCCCAAAGTCTCTCTCCTCTCCCCACTGAAGAGTCCCAGCAGTTCCTGTTGGAAGAGCTCATCGAGAGGATCTCATCAGTTGACCTGCGAGCTGGATCTGGGCAATTGAAGGCTCCTCAGCCCCTCCGCCATCCTTGGAGTGTTCGTTCTGTCCACCATTCCCACAGTGGGAGCTGTCCTAAGTAAGTAATCTTGAGAGTCAGGTGTTGTTGAGACCATCTGGATGGTGTGTGTGACTGAACCCAGCTAAGGCCTTTATATAAAATTTTAAGATTCTGGCGGGCAGGTGTGAAGATCTGCTTGTCTTGCTGCCACCCAAGACAAGCCTCATAAGTAAGTTCTCTGGCTTACTAAACCTGCCACCTACCCCTGTGGAGTGGCCTCTTTCTTCAGTCTCTCCTCGCCCTCTGTGAATGGGGGCCAGTTTGCAAATCCACAGCTCCCCCACCAAAACGTATCCCAAATCCCTTCCTCCACCGTCTCCACAGCCAACATCCTAGTCCTTGGTTGCCTACACTGTTGCTTGAAGCCAATTTCTATTAACATGCCCCCCCCGCATTT
>NW_017731596.1:628910-631155 GCF_001890085.2 Hipposideros armiger
CGCCGCCCCTCAAGAGAAACCCGTTTGCCCTTGCCACGCTGGACGTGACACTACACAACTTTAAAATGTCCCTTCTGGTCTCTTATGATTCCTCCCAACAGCCTGACTTCACATCCCACCCAACCTGTCAGCCTGACCTGGCGTCCCAATCAGTGGCAGCAGGTCCCCATACAGCTTGTCACCGCTTTCTCACTGCCCCGCCTGTCCTGGCCACGGCTCTCTTCTCTAAGCATAGCACATTTCCCTCAAAAATACACAAAGGGGCTCCTGCCTCTGGCTCTTCCTATTAGCTGTTTCCTCCGTCCAGAAGGCTCCTGTCTCAGATCCCCAAAGGCCATCTTACCCTTCACCTCTCTCCTCAGAGCCCTCCCTGACCAACCCATCCACAGCAGCCCCACTCAGCATGCCTCCAGCACTCTCTAATTACGACTCTTTTCCTTCCTTCAAGGTATAGTCACTATGGGAAAGTATCTTGTTTACTTGGTTACTGTCTGTCCCCTCCCACTAGAAGGAAAGCCCCGTGAAGACAGGCAGCTTGACTCATGTTCGCCACCGTATCCCCAGCACCTAGGAACAGTGCTTGGCATGGAACAGGCAAACTGATCCCACTTCCTCAGTTTCCCTCAGAATGCCATCGCCACCAGCTGCTCTAAATGAAGCTCATAATTCAACCCTCTAGAATTCCTGCAATTGCCTCCTCCTCAGTCAACCAGCCTTAATTAATGCATGATTTTCCAAAGGGGGGCATGTGGAGCCCCAGGGAGGGTAGTGGTGAGGATATTTCTGTGCATGGATCCAAAGGTCCAGAGGGTTCTTTGGGGAATTTAAAAATATTGGTGTTGGCTTTCTGTCGGTGGATGCCGCCAAGTAAGCATCGTTAAAGTCTCCCCTCCCGAGGTCATTATGTCTAAGTCAGAGTCTCCGAGCCTGAACAGCTGCAAAAGCTCTTCATCGGAGGTTTGAGCTTTGAAACAACAGATGAGAGTCCGAGGAGCCATTTTGAGCAATGGGGAACCTCCCAGACTGTGTGGTGATGAGAGACCCAAAGGCCACATGCTCCAGAGGCTTTGGGCTTGTCACCTATGCCACTGTGGAGAAGGTGGATGCAGTCAGGAAGGCAAGGCCACACAAGGTGGATGGAAGAGTTGTGGAACCAAAGAGTGCTGTCTCAAGAGAAGATTCTCAAAGACCTGGTGCCCATTTAACTGTGAAAGTTTTTTGTGGGTGGTATCGAAGAAGACACTGAAGAACATCACATAAGAGATGATTCTGAACAGCGTGGGAACATTGAAGTGACTGAAACCATGACTGACCGAGGCAGTGGGGAGAAGAGAGTCTTTGCTTTTGTAACCTTTGATGACCATGACTCTGTGGACAAGACTGTCATTCAGAAACACCACCCTGTGAAAGGCCACAACCATGAAGTAAGGAAAGCCTTATCTAAGCAAGAGATGGCTAGTGCTTCATCCAGCCAGAGGTCAAAGTGGTTCTGGAAACTTCGATGGTGGTTGAGGACGTGGTTTTGGTGGGAATGACAACTTTGGTCGTGGAGGAAACTTCAGTGGTCGAGGTGGCTTTGGTGGCAGTTGTGGTGGTGGAGGATATGGTGGCAGTGGGGATGGCTACAATGGATTTGGTAATGATGGAAGCAATTTTGGAGGCGGCAGAAGCTATAATGATTTTGGCAATTACAACAATCAATCTTCAAATTTTGGACCCATGAAAGGAGGAAACATTGGAGGCAGAACTTCTGGCCATTATGGTGGTGGAGGCCAATACTTTGCCAAACCACGAAACCAAGGCGGCTATGGCGGTTCCAGCAGCAGCAGTAGCTGTGGCAGTGGCAGAAGGTTTTAATTACTGCCAGGAAACAAAGCTTAGCAGGGGAGGAGAGCCGGAAAAGTAACAGGGAAGCTACAAGTTACAACCGATTTGTGGACTCAGCCGAGCACAGTGGTGGCAGGGCCTGGCTGCTACAAAGAAGCTATGTTTTAGATAGTGCTCGTGTATGGGCAAAAAACCCAAGGACTGTATTTGTGATTAATTGTATGACAGCATATTTTAGTTTATTTTCTGTGGAAAGTGTAAAACATTCCAACAAAGGGATTTAATGTAGATTTTTCACACCCATGCTGTTGATTGCTAAATGTAATTGTCTGATCATGACGCTGAATGAGTATTTAAAAAAAAAAATGTTGGGGGCCGGCCGAGTGGCTCAGTTGGTTAGAGCGTGTGCTCTGAACAA
>NW_017731596.1:631286-641937 GCF_001890085.2 Hipposideros armiger
GCTGAGCTGCCAATAGGTAGCAGGATGGCTCAGCTAAGAAAAAAAAAACAAAAAACAAAAAAAAAATGTTGGTGTTGTCATGTGTCATCCAACAATCTGGACCGTTCAGCATAGATTCCCATTTGTAACCAAGCACTGCCTAATTTTCATGCCTGTGCCGGGTGTGAGTTTAGGTTTAGAACCAGCTTGCCACAGTTCTACAGGGAAAGCACAGAGGTTATGTTAACTCCTAAATAACATATCATCTGTATCACATGAAAAGCAAATCACACCACAACAAGCTGAATGTATAATGGCTTGTCAATGGTACAAATAGACTTAAATGCCAGAGTGATCTCCACACAGACCATGTGGGCAAACACTGGATGCATGTAACACTTCGCTTTCAGCAAAACTCATTCTTTATGTGAATGTTGTTGATTTGAGGTTTATTGGTTTTCTAGAGATTTTTTTTATTGAAAAATTAATTTGGCTTTCTAGTTGTTTAAAAGCTCTAAGCATTAAATGTTTTAAGCTTATTTTAAGTTTTCAAAGATTTAGGTGAACTATAATAAAAATAATTTAAGTCAACATTGGGGTCTGCTAGAACATTTTATTGTTTTAAACAATGTGCCAACTGGCGTATATGTACATGGTTATTCATTGCAGCATCCTTCATAAGAGCAAAAGACTGGACACAAGTTGAATGTCCAATCAACAGGGAATTAGTTTAAAAATGTTTGGTTCACAATCACACCTCATAGCCCCACTCATCTACAATACACCTGGCATTGCCAGGGTCACTCTAGGCGCCAGGTGGCTGGCTCTGCCCCCACAAGACACAGAGGAGTTTTTGTACAGCAGAGGACAACCTGGAGAGAGCTTGGTGGACTTTAGCCAAGACTGGCATTGGTTGTTTTGTTTGATTGTTTGTTTGTTTATTTGGCTTTTTTTGTTGTTGTTTTGGTTTTTGGGGGGTTTTGGGGGGTGTTTTGGTTTCTTGTTTTGATTGATTTTGTTTTTTTCTATTTCATTATTATCATTTTCAGTTTTTAATATAGGCATATATATAGGTGTATATATGTGGATATATATGTCCATATATATGGGTGTGTAGATGTATATATATTTTTTTTCTATTTTTTTCCTTCTTTCTTTTCTACCCTCTCTCTGACTTCTTTCCTTCTTTCTTTACACTGCTCCACCTTTCCTCCTTCTTCCCATTTTTCTGCAATTTTTTTTGGGAGGTGTTGCTATTTTGTTTCTCATGTTTATTCTATTTTTTATTTTATTATATTATATTTTATTTTGTTTTGTTTTGTTTTTGTTGTTTTGTTTTTTTGTTGTTTTCTTCTTTTGTATGGTTGATATTTCTGTACATGTTGAGTGTAGGTGGTTTTTTACATGTGAGAGTATCTGGTTTCCTTTGGTGGCTGTTGTGGTTGTGCTTGTTGATCTGTGCTCTAAAATCGCTCTGCAGCAGGGCCCAGCCAAAGAGGCACAAGAATCATCACACCCAGAAGCCAACTTTAGATAAACCAGAGCATTACGGGGTTTGACCTACAAGAGTCACACCCAAAGGGAAATCGCTACAGGCACAAGAGCCCATAGGGTCCAAGCCTCATCGGAGGGATCAGCCCTCACAAAGCAGCTCATAAAAAGTCATAGTGGACACAGCTAATCCTTACAGCTAGTCAGCCTGGGAGTCAGTCCCACCTACAGACAAGCCAAAAGTAATCAAAGCTCAACTTCAACAGGAGAAGACACATAACAAAAGAAACACCTCTGGTACACATGCACAGGAGAATAGGAAGACTGAGCAATTCAAATATAAAGGATACATACCACATAAGTCCACCCAGAAAAGACTGAAGACCTAGAGGATCTACCTATTACATCGAAGCAACCACAAAGAGTAAGCCAGAATGGAGAAACAAAGAAACACATCCCAAATAAAAGAACAAAAGAAACCTCCTGAATCAGCGGAACTAGAGATAACCTATCGGAGACAGAGTTCAGAACACTGATTATTAGAATATTCAAGGAAATTAATGAGAATATAAAGAAGGATAGAGAAATTATAAAAAACAACCAGCTAGAACTAAAGAATACAATTACTGAATTAAATAACAAACTCGATGGAATTACTAGCAGACTGGATGAGGCAAAGGACCGAATCAGTGACTTAGAAGACAAGATAGCAAAGATCATCCAAGCGGAACAACAAAAAGAAAAAAAAAGAAAAAACACTGAAAATAGTTTAAGAGAGTTGGGCGACAACATCAAGTGCAACAACATGCGCATCATAGGAATACCAGAAGGAGAAGACAGGTAGCAAGGAATGGAGAACATATTTGAAGTAATAATGTCTGAAAACTTCCCTAAACTGGCAAAGGAAATTGACATACCAGCCCAGAAAGTGCAGAGCATTCCGACCAAGATGATCCCAAACAGGCCCACACCAAGACACATTATAGTGAAAATGGCAAGGGTTAAAGACAAAGACAAAATCCTAAAAGCAGCAAGGGACAGGCAGCAAGTTACTTACAAGGGCACCCCCATAAGATTATCAGCCGACATTTCTACAAAAACTTGGCAAGTCAGAAGGGAGTGGCAGGAGGTCTTCAAAGTGATGAAAAACAGAGGCCTACAACCTAGATTGCTTTATCCAGCAAGGTTATCATTTAAAATTGAAGGAGAGATAAAGCGCTTCCCAGAAAAGAATAAGCTAAAGGAATTCATTACCACCAAGCCAGCATTGCAGGAAATATTAAAAGGGCTTCTTTAAGCAGAAGAAAGAGAAAAACAACCTAACTAATGAAGACCAGGAACACAAATAACAAAATGGTAATAACTATGCACCTATCAATAATCACATTAAATGTGAATGGGCTAAATGCCCCAATCAAAAGACATAGGGTGGCTGAGTGGATAAGAAAGCAAGACCCTTGCTTATGCTGTGTATAAGAGACTCACCTCAGATCAAAAAGACATACAGGCTGCACGTAAAGGGATGGAGTAAAATATTTCATGCAAATGGAACTGAGAAAAAAGCTGGAGTAGCAATACTTATAGCAGATAAAATGGACTTTAAATTGAATAGTATAATAAAGGACAAAGAAGGGCACTTTATAATAATAAAGGGATCGATCCAACAAGAGGACATACCCTAGTAAACATCTATGCACCTAACATAGGAGCTCCTAAATATATAAAACAGTTTATGACAGACATAAAAACGGAGATCAACAGTAAAGCTATCATACTAGAGGACTTCAACACCCCGCTGTCACCAATGGACAGATCCTCCAGACATATAATCAACATGGAAACAGCGACCTTAAATGACACATTAGACCAGCTGGATTTAATTGATATTTTTAGAGCATTTCACCCCAAAGCAACAGAATATACATTCTCCTCAAGTGCACATGGAACATTTTCCAAGATAGACCACATGTTAGGCTATAAAACCAGTCTCAATAAATTTAAGAAGACTGAAATCATATCAAGCGTCTTCTCTGACCACAATGCCATGAAACTAGAAATCAGTTATGAGAAGAAACCCGGAGAGCACACAAATGCATGTTGGCTGAATAATATGCTACTAAATAGCGAGTGGGTCAGAAATGAGATCAGGGAGAAAACCAAAAGGTACCTTGAGACAAACGAAAATGAAAACACCACGACCAAAAATCTCTGGGATGCAGTGAAAAGCAGTCCTAAAAAGGAAACTCATAGCAGTGCAGGCCTACCTAAAAAAGCAAGAAAAATCTCAAATCAACATGTTATCCTTACACCTCAGGGAACTGGAAAAAGAACAGCAAATAAGCCCAAAGGGAGTACAAGGAAGGAGATAATAAAGACCAGAGCGGAAATAAATGAAATAGAGACCAGAAAAACAATACAAAAGATCAACGAAACCAAGAACTGGTTTTCTCAGAAGATAAACAAAATTGACAAACCTTTAGACAGACTCATCAAAAAAAGAGAGGACTCAAGTTAGTAAAATCAGGAATGAAAGAAGTGAAGTGACAACAGACACCACAGAAATACAAATTACTAATAAATTAAAATACAAAATTTTAAGAAATTACTATGAGCAACTATATGCCAACAAATTTGACAATCTGAAAGAAATGGATAATTTTCTAGAAGCATACGACCTTCCAAAGCTCACTCGTGAAGAAACTGAAAATCTGAATAGACTGATTACTGCCAAGGAAATTGAATCAGTAATCAATAAGCTCCCAACAAACAAAAGCCCTGGACCAGATGGCTTCACAAGTGAATTTTACCAAACATTCAAAAAAGAATTATCACTTATTCTTCTCAAACTATTCCAAAAAACCCAGAAGAAGGGAAGGCTCCCAAACTCTTTCTGTGATGCCACTATCACCCTGATTCCAAAACCAGACAAAGACAGTACAAAAAAGGAAAACTACAGGCCGATATCCCTGATGAACATAGAATTCAGCAATATATTAAGAAGATCATACACCATGATCAAGTGGGTTTAATCCCTAATACACAGGTTGGTTCAATATCCACAAATCAACTAATATGATACACCACATCAACAAAATGAAAAATAAAATCATGTGGTCATATCAATAGATACAGAAAAAGCATCTGACAAAATACAGCAGCCATTTATGATAACAAGTCTTAGCAAAGTGGGAATAGAGGGATCATATCTCAACATAATAAAGGCCATATATGAGAAGCTCACAGCAAACATCGTACTTAATGGGGAAAGGCTAAAACCTTTCCCCTTAAAATCAGGAACAAGACAAGGCTGCCCACTTTCACTACTTCTATTCAACATAGTTCTGGAAGTTCTAGCCACAGCAATCAGACAAGAAAAAGAAATAAAAAGCATCCAAATCAGTAAGGAGTAAATAAAATTGTCATTATATGCAGGTGACATGATACTATATATAGAGAACCCAAAAAACTCCATTAAAAAACTATTGGAACTGATAGATGAATTCAGTAAGGTAGCAGGATACAAAATTAATATTCAGAAGTCAGTTGCATTTGTATACACCAATAATAAACTATCAGAAGGAGAAATTAAGAAAACAGTCCCATTTACAGTTGTTTCAAGAACTATAAAATACTTAGGAAAAGATTTAACCATAGAAGAAAAAGACCTGTACTCAGAAAATTATAAGACATTGAAGAGAGAAATAAAGGAAGATACAAATAAATGGAAATACCTACCATGCTCATGGATAGGAAGAATTAATATAGTTAAAATGTCCATACTGCCTAAAGCAATATATAGATTCGATGCAATTCCTATCAAACTACCAAGGGTATTTTTCACAGAAATAGAAAATATAATCCTAAAATTTATATGGAACCATAAAAGACCCTGAATAGCCATGGAAATCCTGAGAAAAAAGAACAAAGTCGGGGTTATCATGCTACCAGACATCAAAACATACTACAAGGCTACAGTAGTCAAAACAGTATGGTACTGACATAAAAACAGGCACATAGATCAATGGAACAGAATAGAGACCCCAGAAATAAATCCATGTATATATGGACAGTTAGTCTATGACAAGGGAAGCAAGAATCTACATTGGAGTAAAGATAGTCTATTTAATAAATGGTGCTGGGAAAATTGGACTGACACATGCAAAAAAAATGAAACTGAACCACCTCCTTATGCCATATGCAAGAACAAATTCAAAATGGATTAAAGATTTAAATGTAAGACCTGAAACCATAAAACTCTTACAAGAAAATGTAGGGAGTAAATTTGCAGACATTACCCTGAGCAATATTTTTACTGATACATCCCTGCGGGCAAGAGAAGTAAAAGAAAAAATGAACATATGGGATTACATCAAACTTAAAGGTTTTTCACAACAAAAGAAACCATCAATAAAACAAAAAGGCAGCCTACTGAATGGGAGAAGATATTTGTCAATGATACATCTGATAAGCGGTTAATATCCAAAATTTATAAAACACTCATTCAACTCAACACCAAAAAAACAAACAACCCAATTAAAAAATGGGCAGAGGATACAAGGAGACACTTCTCTAAAGAGGACATACAGATGGCCAACATGCATATGAAAAAAATGTTCAACCTCACTAATCATTAGGGAAATGCAAATAAATACCACAATGAGATACCACTTCACTCATGTCAGAATGGCCATCATCAATAAACCAACAAACAACAAGTGCTGGCGAGGCTGTGGGGAAAAGGGAACCCTGGTGCACTGTTGGTGGGACTGCAGATTGGTGCAGCCACTATGGAAATCAGTATGGAGGTATCTCAAAAAACTGGAAATGGGACTACCGTATGACCCAGCAATTCCACTCTTAGGTATTTATCCAGAAAACCCAAAATGCTAACTCAAAAAATTATATGTACCCCTATATTCATTGCAGCACTATTCACAATAGCCAAGACTTGGAAACAACAGAAATGCCCATCGGTAGACGACTGGATTAAGAAACTGTGGTACATTTACACAATGGAGTATTACTCAGCTATAAAGAAGAAGGAATCGTACCATTTGTAACAATATGGATGGAACTAGAGAACATTATGCTAAGTGAAATAAGTCAGTCGGAGAAAGACAAATACCATATGATCTCACTTATATGTGGAATCTAAAGAACTGAATAAATGAGTAATGTAAACAAAAATAGTCTCAGAGACACAGAGGAAAAACTAATGATTGGTAGATGGGAGGGGGTGGGGATGAGGGAGAAGGGGAAGGGACAAGACAACATAAATTGGTAACTACAAAATTGCCTCAGGGATAGAAAAGACAGTTTGGGGAATATAATCAATAATGTTGTAAATATTTTTTAGGGGGCAAGATGGTCTCATGTCTTGTTAGGGAGACCACTTTATGGACGGTGTAGAGGCCTGACCACTGCACTGTTTATCTGAAGCTGCCGTCGAATAATATGTCAACTATAATTTAATACATATATGGTCATGGGACTTGGGATATAGTGTGGAAATGGAGTCAACAGAATTGTAATAGATATGTATGATATCGGGGGTGGGGGGGCAGTGAATGGAGGAGGGGGGTTGTCACTTTGTGAGGGGTGAAACGGATAACTATTGCATTGTTTTGTACACCTGAAACTAATAATAATAATTTAAAATAATAATAATAAATAAAAAAAATGTTTGGTACATCTTTATAGTAGACAATGAAACAATAACAAGGAGGAATCTTATACACATTAAGATGAAACAATTCCCCTTACTAAGTGAAAAATGCAAGGTGCCAAATGGTGGGGAAAATAAATAATATATACATATACACATTGGCTTGAATATGCATTCAGTGTCTCAGGAAGGATACATAAGCATCAGCAGCATTGGTTTCTTCTCGGGGGGAACTAGATATCTGGGAGCATTGAAGTGGAAGAGAGGCTTCTCTGGGAATCACTTTGTACTTTTGAAATTTTGAACCACTTAAATATTTCTTCGAGAAATATAAAAGGTGTCTGTTATTCCCATACTTACACATAGGCATCACCAACGGAAATGCCTTCAGAGGCCAGGCAGAAAATACAGGTGAGAAAAATTAGCAGGGCTGGAAAGCTGGCAAACTAGAGAAAGGATGCCTCCTTACAAGTTACAAGGTCAAGTGTAGCCTGTGGAATGCACCCACAAAGGATGCCAGGAGTAGCTGAAGGTTGAATTTGTATGTGAAATCCTGTGGTTTAGACATGTTGGCAAAAAAAAAAAAATCTTTAGCACTTTATTGATGATACATATCCAAAAACGTGTACATTTGTGTGTGTGTGTGTGTGTGTGTGTGTGTATACACGCACACAGGTTAATATTCAGAAAGTGAACACAGCAGTGCAGCCAACACCCAGATCAAGAAACAGAAGCTGAGCAGCTCTCTCTCTTCCACTACTGCCGCTCTCTCTTCTACTGGTCTCTTCGTCACTAGCTCCTCACCCACCCCCAAGCAGGAACTACCAGCCTGACTTCTAACAGACTAGGTTGGTTTTGCCTGCCTTTGTACATTATATGACTGCAATCACACAGTTCGTATTCTTTGGGGGCTGGCACCTTTCTCTCGATGTTGTGCTTGTGAAGCCCATCCTCATAGTGTGTAGTTGCAGATGGCTCTTTCTCATCACGCTGGTCTCCCGTGTATTCATCCGTTCTCCTGTTGATGGGCATTTAGGTTGCTCCCAGTTTGGGTCTATAAAAATAGTTCAGCTACGAATACGGTATCCTACTTCATGTCTTCTGGTGAACAGATGTAAGCACTTTCGTTGGGTAGATTTCTAGGAGTGGAAATACTGAGTCATAGAGAAAGTGTCTGTTTAGCTTTAAAAGATGCTGCCAAACAGTTTTTCTACTGAGTTCTGGTTGCTCCACGTGCTTGTGTTGGCAACTTAAAAAAAAAAAATAAAGGGCCCGAGCAACTATCTATAGGCCACTAGTTTGTCACCTGTGGCCTAGTGCATCTTTAGTTCTCAAAGGAGAGAGATATTTATGAGGGAAGTTGAGATCTCAGCACAGTCATCCCCTTGATTAAGACCTTGCAGTGTCTCCCATTCCTTGGATCGTGGCCAAACTCCTTAGCCTGGCACCAAATGCCTCCTGCAGGCTGCCGCTCTTCCGTTTTTTGCCTCTTTCCTCTAATATTCACTGGCCACGCTCCGTATCTGCTTCCCCACCACTCTGAGGGCTCTGGATGACCATCAGACTCTACTTCAAAGTCTGCATGGCTTGGGATATGCTGTCCCCTGCCTGGGGCTTCCCCTTTCCCTAACTAGGCCACTTTGTGTACTTTCGCACCCCACTGAACTACCACCCCAAGTCCTTGGGACAGGTGTCCCTTCTTCAGTCTCTCTACCCCAGGGCCTATCATAATGCCTGGCAGACGAGGCACTGAGTACCTGCTCGAGCCACAAACTCAGGCACTCTGATTTTTTTTTTTTAATGCAGATAGGAAAAAAGAGAGAAAAGGATAGATTTTAATATTATCCTGTTGCCCCCAATTGTTCTACCCAGAAGCAACCTCTGGCACCACTTTCTTGTGTCGTCTTCCTGAGATATGCGATGAATGCATAGCTTTACATTCAATATAATTAATACATTCATTAGATGTTATGGAGAAAGTAAGGCTGAGAACAGAGCTGGAGAGTTGCAATTTTAAATTGAAAGGTCAGGAAAGGCCTTTGAGAGGGTGAGATTGATGCAAAGATCAGAAGGTGAGGAAGAAGGCTGCACATTCCAGGCGGAGAGACAAGACCTTGAACCAGGCAGTCCGGGCCTGTTTGAGGCTCAGAATGTGGGACAGGGTCAGCAGCCGTGAAAATCACTGAAGCCGGCCAGATTGCAGAGGGCTTTATAAGCTACTCTAAGGGCTTCAGGCTTTCTTGAATGAGAAGGGAAGGCACTAGAATTATTGATCAGGAGTTACATAGTCTGACTAGTGGTTTTCAAAATTCACTTCCTCAGTAGAGATTTGTTTTCTTTTTTTTGCAGCTCAATAGTCTACCATGTGAAGGTGCTAGCTTATCCAGGCCTCTCAAATGATCGACATATGGTCTAGTTCCAATCTTTTGGATTCAAAGTGCTCCAACGTTTCTTCCTCGCCAAGAATTCCAGCTGACCATTTTCCAATTAAAAACTTTTTCTATAAGAACCCAACTCAATTCGGTCTTTTAAACGAAATTTTCTTCATTAAAGGAACAGGGTCATGTGCGATCTTGCTGTTTCCAGTGTTCCCAGCTCAGACCCCCGTCTGAAGCCCTTTTTCTACTTTAAAATGGTGCGTATGTGAGCAACTGGTTAAAAAGGGGCAGGAGCTGGGCGGGTGTGCTTCCCGCTTCACTGCATCCACAGAAACAGGCCGGCCAGGGGTCTGCCAGTGGACACGTCCTGGGGAACGGAGGGGGTCGGGATTGAGAAACCCACAAGGTTCCTGAGTCGACTCCGGCACCTTAAGGAATGGATAATCAAAACGAAGCGGCTCAGAAAGAGCGAACCCTCAGAGCAACCTAGCAAAGGGGCATCGCCTCCTAGCAGTCGCCAGTCCAGGGACGTCGCAAAGACTCGCGCCTGCGCAGTGGCGCTTCGCGCCTCGCCTGCTTTCCTTCCCACGACCTCCGTTCCAGCGCCTGCGTACTACGACCCGTTTCCCGCAGGCCTGCGAAGCTGGGGATCCTGGAGAGCCTTTCTTGCCGGTTGAGGTGGGAAAAATAGGCTCGTCCTTGAATCCACTGTCTCTCCCTTCCCAATCTACGGGACTAAATGTTCCATCGCAAGTCACCCTAGCATGGAGGGACTTAGTCCTTGAGGATTTTAATAAACTGGCGTGCACCCGGGTATTCCAAAGTTGGGGGGCGGGGGCCCAGTGACCAATCGGCGCATAGACCGCACTTTGCGGCTCCGCTTCAAACTACCGTGAGGCGAGAGCTGCCTCTGGGGCCCGCCCCCCTCGCTTGGGTCTGGGGCCCCGCGAGACGGCGGCCAGGGGTGGGGGCGCCGAGAGCGGGGGGCGGGGCGCAGTGGTCGAGTGACAGTCCGCCTCACCTATTCCGGGCGCGGACCGCGGCGGAGTGGGCCTGGCAGCCAATGGAAAGGGGCTGGGGGCGGCCCGGCCGGCGGGGAGGGGGAGTCCGCGGCCGGGGGACGCGGGGGGAGGAGGGG
>NW_017731596.1:642212-651356 GCF_001890085.2 Hipposideros armiger
TGCCCAAGAGGAAGGTGAGCGGGGACCGCGGCCCGCACACGCCCCCTCCGCCGGCCAGGCCCACCGCGGCGCCCCGCGAGGCCCAGGCCTGCTGCGTCCACGGCGGCTCCGGGCCCTGGAGGCGCTCCTGGACGTGCGGCGGGCGGGAGGTCGCCCGGCGGCCCCGGGCGCAGGGCTCTGGAGCGCTCGGCGGCCGGAGGATCCGGGTGGGAGATTCGAACGCGGCGGCGGGAAGCCGCTGACGTCACGCGGCCAGGCATTGTTCTCGCGGGCGGGCGGGCGGGCGCGGGGCGCTCGGGCACTTTTGTTTGCGGGCTGCGCCCATTCGCCTGTCGGCTTCCTTCCACAGGTCAGCTCCGCCGAGGGGGCAGCGAAGGAGGAGGTAAGAGCCCTGCTCCTCGGCCTTGGGGTGGGTTCAGTTTGAACTGCATCCTTCATTGCTTGCTGATTTTCCTTTTCTCTCCTGAAGCCCAAGAGGAGGTCGGCGAGGCTGTCGGCTGTAAGTAGAGCGAGCCCCTTCCCCGTTTCTTTTCCGTGGGATCATACCCAGTGAAGAAACTCAGTGCTACCTTTGCCTTTCAGAAACCTGCTCCTGCAAAAGTGGAAACGAAGCCCAAAAAGGCGGCAGGAAAGGTGGGTTTCAAACTTAGGTAGGAGACCGTGATGTCTTCGAAATGCACCGGTGTTACCCCACGCGTGACTTCCCTTAATAAAAAAAGCCATTGCCGAGCACTAAGATCTGGTGATATTGTTAATGACTAAGGTCTTGACTTTTGAATATGTCAAAATTAATTCATAGATGTCAGTCTCCTGACGTCGAAATTTTATCATATTTACCTACTTTATAGTTGAAGAACTTAAGTAAACTTTTTTTTTCCCGGTCTGGGTAAAATATTACGGATATAGTTATGTTGGCTTATGGGACTCGAATGTGTCATGTTAATGCTGCTGCAGAATTTAGGACACTTAAGGGGGCTAGAAATTTTAAATATTAACTTGGCTTACAAAGGAAACCCAATCTTTGTGTTGTGTACGTGCGGGGTCAGCACTTGTCCGTTGGTTGCATGCTTGTACTTTTGACAAAGAACAGCAAAGCTAGGGCTGAGGCCAGGAGAAAAGGAATGTGTAAGTTTTTGCATGTAAAGTTTGCAGACCAAGTTAGAGGGCATCACGTGTGTGGGTAGATGAAGAGCTGTGTTCTCCAAGAAGAACATAACTATTCTAGAAGTATTTTATTTGCGTTTGTGTGTTAAGGCGTTCCCTAAATCATTTTTTCCTAGCAGAGTAAGTTAATCATAAATAAGGTGACGCTTGTTGCTCTGGAATAGATTCGTGATTGCTTTGTTCACATTGCAGGTCTGGGAATAAAGTTCTTAGGGATATGTACTTTTGGAAACATCAGTTGGATGAGTAGAACATGTGTAAATCATTTGTTACTCTGAATTTGGATGTAGCATTGAAACCTCCCTTTGCAAAGCTCTCCATGTTCTTGAGGGGAATTCATGGTGTGATTAACCTCTGTTCACTCAAAACTTAAGTGAGAGTTTGCTATTTGAAATCTCCAAAAAATTCTTAATTACCATCATCCCTTTTCTAAAAGCATAGGTGAAACTTAGCACTGCATAACCAAAGGGTTTATTTCATCTCTTTATTTAAACGTTGTACAGAGCTGAGTGCAAAAGTCTTAATTTTTCTTCCACTAGAAAGCTGTTTTGTGATCTTTTTTTTAAAAGGGTTGGAGGAAGGTATAAGCATAATGCATCAGCTTAGAGTTTCTCACAGCAGAAAATAATGCAGTAATTCTCTACACCAATTTAGAGTATCCCAGAAACTTTATTTGAAGGCTGAAAAAAAAAAGATCTTGTTGCAAAATGTTGGCTGGAACAGTGTACTATGGTTAGCCATCTTTTTTTCTTTGCTTTTTAAAAATAAACCAGTTGATTGAAATACTACGCCTATTTCCCTCTTAAATTGTTCTTCCTTTCCTTATTTATGTCTGTCTATATTTTGATCTGCCTCAAAATTTTGTTAATGAAAACAGTTCAAATTTTACTTCCAGTTTGGGACATCAAATGTACTCAACATTTTTCTTCCTCTGAGAGGCCAACAGGTCAGCCTTCATGTTAGTGTTCCTTGATGAGCAAGCCTGTCAGTTCCATTCTCCCAAAGGAAAAGGGGTAGGGGTGGCTTTTCCCTCCTTCAGTTTGTGTAATACACCTTTGTTGCCCTAATCAATCCATTTAAACAGAAGGTAAAGCTTTTGATGTGTAGGTTACCTACTACAGGATAGACATGCTGTTTTCAAAACATACGTATTCCAGTGTGTGCTCCTGACTTGTACAAGTTCCTTAGAAGTAAATATTTTTAAGGTTGAAACATACATTAGGAATACATGCTGATTTATTTTGTTTCATCTAGCTTTCTAGCTACTAACAGATAAAAGTATTATTTTAGTCTAGGCTATTATTGCATATTCTATTTTCACTTTTAAGGCTTGACATATTTAAGTTAATGTGGTAGTGATTATGAAATTAAGAAATTAGATTGCAAAAGACTAGCTTTTTTTGTTTTGTTGTTTAATTTTATTAGAGAATTGGGGAAGGGGAACAGCTAAGTTGTTGTCCTTCAGTCTTAGTTGTGGAGGATGCAGCTAGCTCAGCTCCAAGTCCAGTCGCCATCCGGCTGCCCCGTCAGTAGCTCACAGCTGCTCAGCTCAAGGTGCCATGTTCGATCTTGGTTGCTGGAGGGCGAAGCCGCCATCACATGGGGGAGTCGAACTGGAAACCTTGTTGTTAGGAGCATGTGCTCTCATCAGCTGAGCCATCCTGCCATCTATTGGCAGCTCAACTCGGGCGCAGCTCACTGGCCCGTGTGGGAATCGAACCAGCGGCCCTGTTGTTCAGAGCTCGCACTCTTAACCAACTGAGCCACTTGGCTGGCCCGAGACTAGTTTTTTTGTTTGTTTTTTGGTTTTTTTGCAGGCGGGCATAGCCCACCATCAAACAGGCAGTCTTGTTAGGAGCAAGTGCTCTTAACTGCTGAGCCATCCTGCCACCTGTTGGCAGCTCAGCGGCAGCGTCACTGGCCCATGTGGGAATCGAACCGGTGGCCCTGTTGCTCAGAGCTTGTGCTCTTAAGCTAACTCTTAACCAACTGAGCTGCTCGGCCGGCCCCCAAGACTAGTTTTTAAGTACAAAAGCGATTGTGACATTTCATGGTGGCAATGTGTATAGCAGTGTTGTCCCAAATATGTTTGTTTACATAATTTATTATCTTATAGATATTAAATTAGTAGTCATGTTGTCTTTATGTGTGGAGCGCCGCCTTGGTACAGAATGTATCGCACTGATTTTCCCCCCCTTTGGCATGGAAGTCTGAGATCTGCCTGTGCATCTCTGTGGCCCCCTAAAAGTATTGGTCAGTACTGATAGTGGTCTTTTATACAACTTACTGGCGACCTAACTTAATTGGATTTAGGTGTTGCTACTTTCTTTACAGGAAATAAATGTTTGTGAAGCTTCATCCCCATTGATGGATGGTATGCAAAAATAGTTTTATGTTGTTTTAAAATGGCTTAAATTTTGAACCGATTTTGTCATCATACTAATTAATACATGTGTTTTCAGATTCTTCAAACACCTAAATGAAAATGATAAACTCAAAATTGATGTCATTATATGATATCAAGGGATTAAGTGTAGCAGGATAGTCAACCTGACCATCCAACATGGTGCTTTTTTCAGGTGAATGGTCTTATTGTGAGGGTAAACGTCTTGTCAGAACAGTAGATGTTCGAAAATCTCATTATTGTTCGTGCTTAAAAGTTTGGGAGTTACAGTGGGAAGAGCTATTCCTCCAACTGTTCTTTCCCTCATTTGTTTTATCACGTGAAACTTCAGAGAATGGGTTTAATCATAAGAGGCTTGATAGGCAAGCACTGTTACTGTTGTTCTCCTTGGCATACTTGGTGGTCCTGATTCCTGGGGGTGGGCCTTAAGGGGGCTCGTGTAAAAGGTGTGTCATGTGACTCAGGCCAACACGCAACGACAGCATTAACATTGCAGCTATTATGAATTTGATCTCTATAGCAAGTCAGAAAATGTTAGTGTAAAGTGTCCTTAAAATATACCTTTGTTCTATCGTAGGATAAGTCTGCAGACAAAAAAGTGCAAACAAAAGGGAAAAGGGGAGCAAAGGGCAAACAGGCCGAAGTGGCTAACCAAGAAACTAAAGAAGATTTACCTGCAGAAAACGGAGAAACTAAAAACGAGGAGGTTGGCCGTGTTTGTGTGTTGTTGTTTTTTGACTCTGAACGGTATTGGGTTGTCGGACAAGTCGTGATGCATTTTTGCAACAAAAAAAACAGAAAAAACACATCATGACTTTCCCGACAACCCATAGATACTAAATTGTATACTTTTATGTAGCAGATAAGACCGTCTTTATTTTTTATAAAATGCAAAGTTTTATACAGTAACCCCAAATGAATAGACATAGTTTTTATGAATATTTGAAAATACAGTAAAGCCTTGGATTGCGATTAACTTGTTCTGCGAGTGTTCCACAAGACGAGCAAACATTTCTAATAAATTTTCATTTGATAAAGGAGCAATGTCTTGCAATACAAGTAGTACGTGACACCGAATGTCACATGATCACAACTGAGCCAATAGTGGTTCTCTCTCACTGCGGGAATTTGGGTGATTGCATCCCATGCTTGCTCATGAACGGGAACCTCCAGTTGTCAATGAAATTGTGTCCTCGGGGAAGACCATGGGACTGGAGGTGAATGAGGACAACATTCAACAGCTGGTGGAGGAACATGGCCAGGAGCTGACCACCAACGAACTGATGGATCTGCATCTCGAGCAACACCAAGAGGTTATGGAGGAGATTTTGTCTGCAGAGGAGGAGGAGGAGAAGGCGGAGGAATCCCTCACTTCAAATGAGATTAGGAAGATGTGTAAAATGTGGGAAATAGTGCAAAATTTTGTAGAAAAGCATCACAAATAAGGCTATAGCAGTGCAAGCAATGAATCTGTTTAACTACAATGCAATGTCACATTTCTGCAAAATCCTCAAAAGGAGGCAAAAGCAAGTGTCATTGCATAGGTTCCTTATTACAGTTGAACGAAAAAAAAAAGAGTCCATTGAGCCAATGGATAGCAGTGACTTCATTATAGTGAGAGTCGTCCTACACAATAACCCTCCTCTCTTGTCTCCCTCACACCAGCCACGAAGGTTTTCAAAGATAAGTGCAGGTTAATTTGGTTTTTTTTAATTTATATTTTGTATTATATTACAGTATTGTAATCATTTTTATATGAATATTTTTGGGTTGTGGAACGAATCATCTGAGTTTCCATTTCTGATGAGAAAATTCGCTTTGATATACAAGTGCTTTGGATTACAAGCATGTTTTCGGAACAAATTATACTCGCAAACCAAGGTTTTACTGTATATAAATGGCTTTGTTCAGTAAGGGAATAAGAAACTTTAATGTATTCAAAATTTCACCAGTAACAGATTCACCATCTATGTTGTAGATGGGCTTCATTAATATTAAGGAGATTCAATCTTCTAAATGGTTTGATACTCATTTTTCTTTCACATGACATTAGGGCTTTGTTTAAACAGATGTCTAGTTTCTTTTTCATATTGCCTCCTACAGAACTGTTGTGATCTTGTGTTTATACTCTAATGCATTCATCAAGCTGCAGTTGATTCTTGTTTTTCGTGTGGCTGCATCCTGTAGGTCACTGTGAATACTGAACAGTTGCACATGGGGAAATACAGGGTTAGATTCCTGCAACGCTCAGTTCACATTTCCATCAATCAATCAGTACATACGAGTAACTTTATTTTATGTGTGTTTCTGTTTAATATGTATCGTCAATATATAAGCATTGAATTCAGGGCCAACAGAAACAGCACTGTAACGCATGCCTAAATGAAATTATCCAGCATATATATTTTCTCCATAAGGCACATTCACAGCATTCTTGCACTTGGCAACACTAGACAACACAACACTTGTTGACGTTGTCAAAAGAAAAAGGCAGGAAACAATGTGAAATGTGTGGCACTAAATAGACTGAAAAAGATGCTTGTTTCCAGTAGTAACGCTGAAACAAGGCAGAGCAATCTCAGCTGGGAATGGCTTGTCGGATGACGCACATTTTTTGCTGCTCTGTGTCTGCATGTGACCATGAAAGTGCCATGAGTAATGATTTGGAGGTTACAAATTGTAGTGAGTAGGTGAATTTACAAATACAGAATCTACAAATAATGAGGAGCCACTATTTAAGTAAAACGTACATTGGATTATAGCAATGCCACAGAAACCAAAAGTTTGATCATTATTTTTCCTTTGATTTGCAGAGTCCAGCCTCTGATGAAGCAGGAGAGAAAGAAGCCAAGTCTGATTAGTATCATACCATGTCTTATCAGTGGTCCCTGTCTCCCTTCTTGTACAATCCAGAGGAATATTTTTATCAACTATTTTGTAAATGCAAGTTTTTTAGTAGCTCTAGAAACATTTTTAAGGAGGGAATTCCACCTCATCCCATTTTTTAAGTGTAAATGCTTTTTTTTAAGAGGTTGAAATCATTTGCTGGTTGTTTATTTTTTGGTACAACCAGAAAATAGTGGGATATTGAATATGGGAGGCTTTGATTGTCTTGGGGTGTCAGCATAACATTCCATAGATGGGGGTAGTTTTTATATCCTATAATATAAAGCATACTAAATGGCCATTTGGAGTCAGTCGTGCATTTAATAGGTCTTGAACATTTTGAATTATGTCTATTCCCCTGTTTTTGGTAGAATTGCTTCCTAAACAAAACCACTCCTCGATCTTGGCTCCCCCTGTCAGGGTTTTGTGCGTTCTGTACCATCTTTGGTCGTGGGAGTCCAGTTTATCCTAGTCATTTTGTTAATGTGCTGTGAAAGATTGAAAATTTGAGTATGTAGTGTATATCATATTAAATTGTGAATTAGTGGGACTTTGCTGTAACAGCGTATCAACATTTGGTACTTGATATTCTATTAAGGAAAATTAGCCTCCAAATTGTAAGCTGGAAAGTCACTGGAATAACTTTAGAAAAGAATCACAACTACATGACTTTTTAGGTTTTTGGTACGTATGTTAATTATTGTGTACAAATTGAAATGTCTGTACTTATCCTCAAAACAACCAATAAAATCTCGGTTATGAAAGAATTTTTTGAAGCATGTGAATTAAATTCTGGCTTAAATTTTAAGATTTGAAAGTGAAATATTTCATTTTTCTGTAATACTTGAACATCTACAGTGTACTTTGAAGATGATCATGACTAAATTGGTTTAATAATGGGGAAACAGTCCAGTGTCTCTGAAGCAAGGGTAAGATCATTATTCCCTCTTCATACAAAGGAAGCTTATAAGTACTGACTATGCTAGAGCTAGACCTAGTGTGGTTTGCATATTTTCAAGATTTGCCATCTAATAGTCTTTAGAGGTGGTGGACACCTTTGCTGATTTGGCAAATGCGAAAATAATGGGCCTGACAAAACACTTCGCTGATATTACCGTGAAAGCGGGAAACTGGCAGGCAGGAATGCTTTAAAAACGAGTCCCATGGGATTACAGCTATGCAGGGACTACACATGAATGACTTCTGAGCAGAATTCACAGGCAGTGATGAAGTGTGACGTCTGAAAAGTGGAGACTGCAGAAAAAACATGTCAAAAGTACACAGACTGGGATGAACTGACACACAGGAGGGCTCTGGCAATCCCTGGGGATGGGAAAGGAAACCAGGTTCCCCAATGCTTGGTCTGAAACTGGTAAATTACATTTGCATTTTTAAGTATATATAGAACAGGTTAGCTTTTGAATATGTAAATTTAAATAAACTGAAACATTTGCACTTGATGTGATTTTTGTGTGTGCCAGAATCTAGCTCCTATTCGTAGCAGTTAAAGGGATAGCTTTAAAAAAAAAAACAACCCATCCATCAGTGTACTACCCAACTCTCCCTACCCCTAGGAATGGTGGGAAATGTTTACAGTCATAAAAATGTTCTCAGTTCTGAACTCGTTACTACTAGTATATGTAAAGATTTATTTTTCTAAAAAAATGTAACGGTTTTTTGGCTTCTTACACATTGATAGCTAAAAGAAATTCTCTAGAAAATTGGAAGTATTTTCAGATCTTACTTACATTGAGCATTATCCTTTTGTGATAAACCCTCAACAAAATGTTCTCAGCTGTCAAAGGAAAGCAATTACTCTAAAAAATCCACTTTGAGGCACAATGTCCGGGATCAGTACTTAGAAAAAATTAATCTCTTTCCCTTTCAACAAGTTGTAAGCAGTGAGAGCTGAGTCAGGAATGGTTGACGACATAAATTCGGGCATCCGAAAAGGACAAGGATGAGAACTTAAATGTTGCAAACAATCCTTAATTTGTTAACTAGAAAAACCCAGTAATAACCATGCATTCCCTTGGCCTGTCAGGTTGACTGACCTTTCCAATGTGGATTGTTCAGGATTTAAGGCACACCTGGTGCCCAGTCCCAGGGGGTGGGGACAGGAATTAAGGATATTGGGCAGGTGTAGGGAGAAACTGTATGTGTGTGTGTGTGTGTGTGTGTGTGTGATTTAAGTATAGGAGCAACTCAAACAGAAAAAACTCAGGAAATTCTGAGGAGCTAATAACACCCATGATTCCCTTACTAGACAACTAAAGTGCCTTTTTTCTCAAATCCCTTTCCATGTTCATGTGAATTTACAAAGTGGGTGCCATTATATGGGTTTTTTTGTAA
Source organism: Hipposideros armiger (assembly GCF_001890085.2). Classification (NCBI taxonomy): domain Eukaryota; kingdom Metazoa; phylum Chordata; class Mammalia; order Chiroptera; family Hipposideridae; genus Hipposideros; species Hipposideros armiger. The sequence continues at coordinate 651,019 of NW_017731596.1, forward strand.
TTTTCTCAACCTGTGAACTTCCCCCTATGCTAATGAATATACTTCTATAGGATTTTTAAGCGCTGCATAGTATTTTATTTTGAGAACATAGTTTGTCAGATTTAGACATTTTTCCCAGTAAAAGAAGCATTGTGAGGGCTGGCGGAGTGGCGCGTTGGCAGCAGGGCCCGGGTTCGGATCCCACATGAGGACCAGTGACACTGCCCTCTACAGCTAAGATGGTGAACAACAGCTCGACCTGGAGCTGGGCTCCCATGAGTCACCGGCAACGGCGTAGGCTGCAGACCCTGCTGCAGTGGGTTGCCATGGGCTATCGAGTAGCTGGCAGCCAGGGTGAG
>NW_017731596.1:659038-665482 GCF_001890085.2 Hipposideros armiger
GTAAGCAGGTATTGCAGAAACCACTGTCCGGCTCCATGGGCAGCCCTCCCATTCCTGAGCCTGCCCCTTACCCCCGCCTCCCTGTTATCCCCCCCCCCATCCCCCAGGAATGGGCGATAGGCAGAAGGTCAGTACTGGAATGAGGGTGAGGGATCAGATGAATATATCTACTTCATACATGACGTGGTTGATTTTTAAAATAATGCGATTGCAATGGTCTATTTTGTTTTAGGGTGTGACATACGGTAACATCCCTTGGGTCAAAATGGTGTGTTAAAACGCACAGGATGCGCTCGGAAAAATACTGGGGTGTCTACATGCAGGCAGGACAGCAAAAGCCTCTAGAAGCGGCAGGTGGGAAAGGCCATCAAGCAGATTAAAAAAACAAAAACAGGAGAAGGGCAAAACAAGAGCTTCTTCCATGCGATGGACTGTTTGTTGGTTGTGGGTCCTCTTGGGGGACATAGGAGGCTCTGGAAAGCTATGTGTGCTGGGAGCAAGCAGGTAGGTGATGTGTCTCAGCTCCGCATAACTGTCAAAATCTACATCTGTGTTCCCTGCCACTGAGGAGAGTTTATACCACAGGTCAGTCCATCCCCATCTTAATGAGACAACCATGCAGTCAGAATCCTTGTGACGCTGTAGGAGTGTGGAGGTGTCAAAGTCACAGGCTGGTCATTCTTCTTTTTTTATAAAGACAAAAGAGAAAGCTGAAGAGCTGATATCCTAGTAATCCCAAAGTTACTAATTAGGAGGCATTAGCCGTGTGGGACCAAATCTGGTTCAAGGTAAATCTATGTATATGATATGCCTTGTCATCACAAAATTGAGTTTCTGAATTATTTACTGCAAAGAGCAAGATGTTCTCTTGTCATATTTGGCTCCCTGCAAAAGCTTCAAAATTAAATTTGGTGGAATATACAACCTTTGCGAGGGCAGATTTTGGCATAGGAGCATTGTGGGAAGTCTTGTCTTTTAGTAGTTGTTATGGAAAATGAATTGACTCACAAAACTGTAATGAACACACCCACTTTGTGATAATTCTTGCACTACCTAAGACTGCATTCATTTTGTTATCTCCTGCGTGTAAGTAGCATGGCTCCACTGGCTGGCCTCTGCTGTCTTGCAGGCTTGTGGGCAACAAATCAACCCATGTCTAACCCCACGCAGAGCCCCTTCTTGCAGAGGACAGGCTGGGTAACACGGGAGATGCGCCGATCAAGTGTTTCGCTCTCGTGTGGCTGGAAAGATCTGCTGGCCACAGAGGCCATGCCCAGAAGTCCTAGCTTGGGCAGGCGTGGGCCTCTGCAAGCATTGGGTGTACACTCTGGCTATTGGGACCCCTTCTGGGCTGCTGTGTCTTGGTCTCCCAAAATGGCCTGGCCTGAACAAACAGCTCTTCAGCCCATCTAGCCTAGGTCGCCAGCGGATGGACTCGGGGTTAATGAAGTGCCCCTTGCAGACAACGTCCAACATGTATGTAACTTTCCTCAGAGACCTTGAGGGAGAAAGTTGCTGGTTAAGGAGATTCTGGATTCTGGATTCTCGAGGCAAAAAACCATCTTAACCTCAGCTCATTATCAATATGTATATCTTAAACCTTTGGAGGCTTTAATATTTTAAAATTAGGATTATTTCGGTGTTAGAGTGCAGGTTTCTTTGCCCTGCCCTAGGTCAGACCTGTGCATAAGTGAAAAAGAGGGACCAGGAAGCTTTCTTCAGGTTGCAAACGGGTGTCGAATGTCATACTAGAAAATGGGACGGCCTTGCCTTAGGCACCTGGCTTACACTGAGTCATTGCATCAACAGTCACAAGGGGAACAGTCCCCAGCGAGGTGCCCCAGTGACCTTGGAGTGTTCCCTTGTTCCCCAGTGCCCCGCCTAGAACTTCACCTGTTGACCTTTCCCCTTTGCAGACTTCTTCTTGGGCCTGCTGGGGTTTCCCCTCCCTCCCAGCAGCCCCAAAGCCTCACGTGGGAGCAGGTGAAGCTGCTTTTCTCTGTCCCCTCATCTTGGCTGTCAGTGGAACCTAAAAAAAACACAGAAGGCTGTGCTTGTTGGAGGGGGAGACTGGGGGAGCCAGGGGTGTGTGCTCTTTTCTGTGGGGGCTCAGGAGAGAGGCTAGGAGGTCCAGGTGAAGAAGGCTGGTGTGGAGGGCACGGAGAGCCATGCAGGCAGACAGAGGGCAGAGGCCATGCTGTGTCCATGGAAAAGGCATAACAGGATGTCCCCATCCCTGTGACACTCTGGTCCCCTCCCTCAAGCAGCCTCCATTCCTGCTCCTGAGCACGCTCTCTTTCCACTCACCCTCCCTCTCTCAAGACTCTACTTTCCTCCCGCCTTTGAGAAGCCGAGGCCCTTCTCCCATGGGGCCACCGTGCGGGCAAGTTGTAGAGAAGGACGAGGCATTCCTGACCCTCCAAGTTCTGTCTCCGCTGGCCTTGTCTTCATGGCAACCCTGCGACCTGCGTGGGGCCGTCTTTAGGTTCGCGATGGGCCATCAGGTTTGTGTGGGCTGTTCTCAGATTAAGCTGCTACACCGACCAAGAGATTTCTGAGTAAACGCTGACAGCATAACTGTCTCATATTTGAGGGTCTGTCTTGTTGAGAAATGTTTCATTAAACACTCGACATATCTGTTGTGCACCTACCGTATGTCAGGCTTCGGGGTGGCTCTAGAAATATATCAGAGAACAAAACAGACATAAATCTCGGCCTGCCTTCAGAGCGGGAGGAGATAGGCAAGAACCAAAAATAACGGGCACATTTTACAGCAGGTCAGAAGGTCAAAGGTACTATGGAGAAAAAGCGGACCGAGAAAAGCGAAATGGGGGTTCAGAGTGAGGGTAAGCTTTCCTTTTATTTAGGGTATTTCGGGTAGTCAGGGAGGGTCTCGCTAAAAATGTGACGTTTGAGCCAAGAGTTGAAGGAGGCGAGGGACTGAACCCCGGTATTCTAGGGGGAGAGAGCATTTCGGGAACAAAGGCCCTGAGGGGGCAGCGTGCCTGGCTGGTCTGAGGACCCTCAAGGTGGCCAGTGTGGCTGGAGCAGAGTGAGAGGAGGAGAGACGCGTGGGACAAAAGATCAGAGAAGTAGCAGAGGCCAGCTCGAGGGGCCTTGAGGGACCTGGGCTTCTCCTCTGGGTCAGATGGGGTTCGTGAAGGGGGCGGGGTGTGTGTTCTGACAGAGAACAGATAAGACTGGTTTTAACAGGATCCTTCCAGCTGCCTGGCAAGCGCAGGTGGTAGCAGGATGAAGACAGAAGCAGGAAGACATTTACAAAGTTGCTAAATGTGCTCATCCAGGTGAGAAGGGCTTGAATTCTCGATGTATTTTAAGGTGGGCTCATCAGGGCTTACTGATGGATTTGGGTGTGTGATTAAGAGAGAGAGAGATGATTCTAAAAATTTTGAAGCGAGATCAGCAGGGGCCAAAATGACTCAGGAAAGGTTTTCTGAAGGAAGGAGTTTAGGGATCTAGGTGGGTCCTTTCAAGCTAGAGGAAGAGATGTATGTAGACAAGGAAGAACTGCGAGAGCAGAGAGGGAGAGAGGACTGGAGAGGGCACGTCCTGGCCAGCCGCAGGGCACAGTGAGTGGAGGTGTCCTAATGGAGAGGAAACAGAAGGCACAATCCTCTGGGATCCCTGAGGAGCATTCATGATGCTGCCATTTACAAGGGTGTGGGCGGAGTTCCAAGGGCTGGCTCCCGTCTGGCTCCCAAGAGAAGCCCAAGACCTGAAGGGCCAGGGAGGTAGAGGTATTAAAACCCACAGAGGGCCTCTGTTTGGAGAGAGGGCTGTCCTTCATAAACTGGGAGGAACAGCAGCCGCCACCAACCTGCGGCTTGGCAGGAAGGGACCTGGGAAAATAGCAACCCACCCTCAGTCTCCTCCCACCCTCCCCCCTCCTGCTGGGGCCTCCTGCTGGATGAAGCCTGAGGGCAAGAGAGCCCTCAAGGCCGTGCGGTCGCCATCCTGNAGAGCACAATGATGGTGCCAACTTGGGCCAGTGAAGCAACGTCCTCCACAACTAGACTGAAGAACAAAACAACAGCAACTTGTCTGTTCCCCTTCCCCCCAATTTCCCAGCACTGTTCCCTTACCCCAGTTCCCCAATAAAAATCTTAAAAAAAAAAAGCAGTTAACATAAGGGGGGACGAAATTTAAGTATATGTATTTATGGCACCAGGCTTTTTGTTTTATAGAAAAAATTGATGTTATCACTAATCTTAAATTTGTGTGTAATAATTCTCTTTTACCATTTCAAAGGGTTATCTTTATGAGTGACACATTTAAACCAAAAGCATATTCTTTGAGCATCTAAGTTAGTAATGGGATCGATTAGCTAATTCAACAAAAATCTGAGTGTCTCAGAGCCTAGGCATGGTGCCTAGAATATATATTATTCAATTCTTATGAAAATCCCTGCGTAATTATTTTTGTTTACATTTTTCAGGTGAAGTGAAGGGATTTCCCCCAGGTAGGCCAGCTAATCAGGCACAGCCATGTGTGATGGGCCCACTTGGTGAGCTGAGCTGCGTTTCGTAGCGTCTTCCTCCCTGTATGTTTCATGCAGGGCAGGCTACAGAGGCCATACAGCACTGGATAGAAGCAGGAGCGGAGCCAGAGCCACGTGGATTTTTACACTCAGCAGGCCCACGCAGGGTGTCCTGGAGCGCTCACGGTCATTGTCGTTTACGTGCCAGCCCAGCCTCTCTGGACTCTCCAGGTGTGACGGACGGTGCCACCTTCTCGCAGGACACTCACATCCTCAGAGTTGGAGGTGGGCGGTGAGACACCGACATGGGCTCCATCGATCTTTGTGGGTTCCAGTCTGTCCTTGTTCTCTCCGCTTTTAGGTCCATCTTCTCTTCCTGACTGCCTGCCCTGTGGACTTCAGTCTCCAGCGTCAGATAGAAAAATAATAGCCTTACAGAGATGTTTAACCAGCTTCCACAACTGCAGCTCAAATCCTTGTCATAGACCCAGTGATCTGCTTTCTGTGGTCGAACCCCAATTACTGATAGAAGCCAGAACTTAAAAAAAAAAAATTTGAGGTGGACAGGTGGAAATAACTTGCATCATTCATATTTAAATAGCATGGAGTCACCTGAATCTACTTTTGGGAATTGTCTAATTAAGCTAAGAAGGAAGAGAGGTATCTTTTCCAGCGTCTGGAAGTTTTTGAACGATGAATTAAATACAATAGTTTCATGAAACTTGGCACATTGTTAAATTAATGGAGTAGTTTTTAGGATCTTAAAAGTTACTTCTGGCACCTTTTGCTGCTGTAACAAATTATCACACACTTAGTGGCTTAACCCAAATTTATTACTTTACAGTTGTGGAGGTCAGGAGTCAAAAATGGATCTCAGTGGGTCACGATCAAGGTGTGGGCAGGGCTAGCTCCTCCTGAAAGCGCTACGGGAGATCTGCTTACTTCCCTGTTCCAGCTTCTAGAAGCCGCCCACATGCCTTGGCTTGAGGTGCCTTCCTCCACCTTTGAAATGCGTCTCTAACCTCTGCTGCCCTTTTCACATCTCCTCTTGGATTCTGACTCTTGCTTTCTTTTTAGAAGGATCCTTGTGATGACACTGGGACCAAATGGATAATGCAGGACAGTCTCCGCATCGCGAGATCTTTAAGTCACATGTGCAAAGTGCTTTCTGCCATATAACAGCATATATTCACAAAGTCTGGGGGCTAGGATATGCACATTTTGGGGGAGCCATTATTCTGACTACCACAGGCACCAGGGAACTCTTCCTTTTCTATCTTTTCTTTTAATGTAAGCTTTTTATTGAAGTATACTATATACCGGGGGTGCCAAAAAATGTACACATTTTAAGAGATGTTATCTATGTATTACTTTTTGAATTTGAATTGGATTACAGTAACAATGTGTAGTATGACGTTCGGTCAAAAGATGGCGTTAATCAAATGAATGCTAGTGTCACTCATTGTATTACAATTTTAATACAGTTTTTTCCTTCCTTAAAATGTGTATACATTTTTGGGGGCACCCTCTGTATTTAGAAAAGTGCCCAAGTCATAAGCATGTGTCTCGATGAATTTTTCACCAAGTAAATAATACATAGCAGGTTAAGAAAGAGAGCATACCCAGAACTGCAGAAATGTCCCTCTGGTCACTGTTCCCACACCAAGGGTACCCACTGTCCCACTATTCCAACTTCTAATGCCACACACTAGTTTTGTCTGATTTTGAACTGCCCATCAATGGAATCACAAAGAACGTAGTCTTTTGTGTCTGACTTCTTTTGCTCAATTCTTATGTTTGTGACAGTCACTTATGTTGCACACACTTCTGTATAGTTCATCAGTATTATGAATAAACTCGAATTTATCCACCCATTCTACAGTTGATGGGCATGTGGTTGTTTCCAGATTGGGGCTGTTATACATGATTCTGCTATGAACATATTT
>NW_017731596.1:671351-681633 GCF_001890085.2 Hipposideros armiger
AGCATCATTGAGAACCGGGCGTTGTTCGAAGGGTTTTATAGGCATTCTCTCTGGAAATGCTCACATGCTCACGTATTCTAGCTCTCGTGAGCATTAAATAACACGGGTATGTGGTTTAGCATAGTGTCCAGGATATAGAAACATTCAATGTATTGGTTGTTACGCCCATTTTAACCATTATCGGTAAAAACCCAAAACCCTGAGCCACAGAGAGGTTACGAACTAGTAAACGGTGTTCAGGCACAGATACCTTCTGATTCCAGCTCCCACGTGCCCGAGGTTTTGTCCACCACGCAGTTTTCTCCAACACCGTGAGAAACATTGCAAAAGAACACCTGGTGGGACCTGGAGATAGACTGGGGCCAATGCCTGCGATGTGGGAGCACACAGTGACAGAAGCCAGGGACAGGGGAGACGCAGGAGCTCTAGAGGAAGAGATAAATGAGGAAACAATTTGCTGAGGGAGGCAGGGACCAGTAGCATGAAAGGGACAGCTGGCTGGGTTAGGCCTAAAGGGAAGAAAAGGTCCTGAGGCAAAGATGACACCGCCAGGAGGTGGAGGAGGGGCCTCAGGAATTTGAGGCCAGGTCTACGTGGGCTTAAAATCAGATAACTTCTTTCATTTTTTTCTTTCAAAGTCCTCTGGAAAGCTAGCAAGATGTTAACTCTTCTTTTTCTGGGGGATTTTATCTGGAAAAAGCCAGTGTATTACCATACAGTGCCGGCCTTAGAGAAGGCTTTGAATACAATTTTTGTTTAATGAATAGAATGATGCTTTTTGTATGCACTTAATTTCACCTCCATTTACTGATTCAGTTTTGTGGCGTCACTCTTCCGTAGGTCCAACGTCGTCTACTTTTTTTACGTCCCTCAGAACTATGCTGTATTGTGCATGCATGAACGCCTGCTGGATGAATCTAAATTCAGCCAACCGACATTTGCATAAACATACGGATGCTAGAATTTGAATTATGTACATAATTTTCTCTGCATGACCTCCACTGCTCATACATTTATTTTTCAAATTCTTTCAAAACTGGCCCTAATCTACTCTTTAATCCTTTGATCCCTGTCCTAGGTGAATTGTTGGAAACAGACTGGTCTGGTCACCGTTTTCCACATAAGCTTTTCACACTTAATGCTTTTGTAATTCTTAAGTGGTGACTTGGAAGGCCCCAATGAATTTTTTTTTTTCCCCATAGATTTTTCATCCTTAGGCAACTTAAACTTTCTGAGCCTGTTTCCTCATCCTTAAAATGAGAACAACAGGATCTGACTCAGAGTTGCCTGTGATAAATGAGATCACACAAATATTTATGACATACATTTATAAATTGCAGCTTTCTCATGTACTAGCCGTGTGATCTTGTTGATGTCCCCTACTTTTTAGGCCCTGATTTCCTCCTTAGTGAAATGTGGTGAGGGGAGAAAGAATTTTGCAGTGTTTGTGTTCAGTCTAAAGTTGCACGTCCCACCTGGGCTTGTGGGCTGGCGAGGTGCCCATGGGCCCTCTGGGTCTCAGCTTCCTCAGCTGTGATGTGAGCACATTAATGACACCGTACTAAGACCTGTTGTGAGGATCAGAGATGTTTCCAGGAGAGGGGCTGCTTGCTAAGTACTAAAACATTATAGTTCTCTTACACTGAAGATGGGTGACAGCATTCTAGCTGATGTCACCAGCTGTTAAGTTCTCCCAACCCTTGCTCACCAAGCAACTTTTTGATAACTTAGCTCCCCATATAGCTTTCCTGTGGTGAAATTAAAGTTATTTTCATTTACCCAATTGCAAACCTTAGTTTGTGCATTTGGAATGGCTTGGGTTCAATTGTGTGAGGACATGATTGTTGCCTTGTGGGAGACCATTTTTGGCAGGTCCCCATAATGCAGTTCTGATGGACAGTATATCNATGGCCAGTGAAGCAGCGTCCTCCACAACTAGACTGAAGAACAAAAGGACAGCAACTTGTCTGTTCCCCTTCCCTGATTCCCCAACGCTGTTCCCCGCCCCCAATTACCCAATAAAATCTTTGAAAAAAAATTGTGAAACTAAAATGTGGGTAATTTCTATTAATCTTTACAGATCCTAAAGATATAGCTGCCTATCCCAATCCACACTCTATGAGTTTGCAGTAAAAATACTTAATTGCAAGACAGTTGAAAGTTTCAAGACATTAGGTTTTAGATAAATGAAGAGTCTTAAATAGATGATGGGAAGCAGCTCAGTAACAAATTGGCTTATGTTACAGGAGTAACAAGATTTTTGTTTAAACCTGAAAAATAAATATAAAGTAATTTAATCCTAGAAGCTAAAAGTAATTATTTTGGACATGTTGGTGAATTTTCTTCTTATATGTTTGGGTTTTTCTTTATTTGTAAAATGTTTTAATATTTGCCTAATATTTCATCATGTGGCTGTGACATAATTTAGCCATAATGGTCAGTTATTTTTTTTTAATTAGGGGTAATTTCACCCCTACTCAAAAGCAGTACAGTGACACCCCCCCCCCGCCATGTACCAGGCAACAAGTCTCAATAGCCATCAAACCACTGCCAATCTTGCCCGTTCAGATTATTTTGAAGCAAATAAAAGTATTTTTTCAATACCTGTAAATGGGGAATTGAAAGTGAACAAAATGCACACAAAGCAAATATTTACGTTAGTAGTAAAAATTGTTAATTACCTGAAGTTTTACACATTTTTGTCAGGGATACAGATTCAATTTAACAAGAAGCTGCTTTTTTTTTTTTAATCCAATATGGCTAGTTCCACCTTTAGAATCAACATAGGACTTTTTAGATGTTGATTCGACATTGATTAAAAACAATTAAGTGGGTGTTTTGACATTTACAGAGGCCATGGAAATGTAAAGTGACATGATTAATGACGGAAAGGCATCGGGGAGAAGGGAGGCAGCGCAGAGGCGCAGGAGAGAGCGCCAAGCACACGCACGGCTGGTTCGGGCGGGCATCGCGGCTGCTGTTCCCATCCACCGCCTTCTTGCATGTAGATGAATGGACCCCCCACTATGGAAGGGGCTAAAGATAGGCAAAAGGGCTTAACCGAACTGCTGCTGATATAGTGCCTTTCTCAGAGGGTCGGAAGAGCTCAGGCAGTGCCTGGCACCCACTGCCCAGTACACGTCTGACGTTAATTGCTCCGTGATTTTCAGAGCTCACAAAAATTCCTGGTGGGTTTTTCCCCCTTTATGACAATATAGGTTATTGAGTAAAGCTTTAGAAAACACATTTGATTTAACTTTAAGTTGAGCATTCTAATTGAGATCTGGCTGTGGTATCTTACTAGGCTATGACATTTAAGTCATTCTGTGTTTCTTTACAGCCTTAACTGTAGAGATTACTATTGTGTTTTAGGTTTAATTCATAACTGTAAATACTGTTAATATTAAATTTTATCTCTGAAAGCTCTTTATATTACCCATAGAAAACTCTAGTTGAAAAATGTATGAAAGCTAATGATAAATTCAAGTTATGTATGTATGAAAACTTAAATACACGAATCTGTTATGCATGATTCATAGAGAGGAAAAGTTGCAAGTCTTCCATGGCTGGATGTGTCTGTATAATGCTGTGATTGCATATTAAAATGTGCAAGATTACAATTTTTACCTGTGCTGATTTGGGTTTTCACAAGAAATATATTTAAAGGCAGTCTTAACTGTTGTAGCATGATTTCTCACTTTTGCTTCACTTCTTATTTCATTTATCTTTGAAACCAAAGTGACTAAATATTAAATTCAACAAATCAAATTGAGCTAATATGAGTAACGTGGCCTGCCAGATATCAGGAGAAACAGATCCTGGGAACTTGGCAAGGAAGCTCACTGCTCTCCTGAGCTTCCGGGACTCAAAATAGGTCTTTGTCAGCATCAAGTGTACAGTTCAGTGGTATTAAATACGCACATAATGTGCAACCATCACCACAGTCCATCACCATAGCTGTTTTCATCTTGGAAAATGGAAACTTGGTATCCATTAAACACTAACTTCCCATTACCCCTGCTCCCAGCAACAACTATTTTACTTTCTTCCTCTATGATGTTGACTAAGTATCTAAGTCGAAGCATACAGTTTGTTCTTCTGTAACTGGCTTATTTCACTTAGTATGACTTCCACAAGGTTCATCCCTGTTGGAGTCTATGTCAGAAATGACCTTCCTTTTTTAAGGCTGAATAATATTCCATTGTATGTATAGACCACATTTCATTTATCCATTCATCTGTTCATGGACACTTGGGTTGCTTTTTTTGACTATTTTGAATAATGCTGCTATGAACATGAGTATACAAATATCTTTTCATGTGCCTGCTTTCAGTTCTTTTGGGTATATACCCAGAAGTAGAATTGCTTAATCAAATGGTGATTCTATACTTAAGTATTTGAGGAACCCCCATACTGTTTTCCATAGTGGCTGCACTATTTTACATTCTCACCAACAATGCAAAAGGGTTCCCATTTCTCCACATCCTTGTGACACTTGTCATTTTCTGATTTTTTTAACAGTAGCCAGCCTGATGGGTATGAGATTGTATCTCCTTGTGATTTTGATTTGCATTTCCCTAATGATCAGTGATGTTGAATATCTTTTTATGTGCTTATTGGCTAGGTGTATATCTTTGGAAAAAATGTCTATTGCAGTCTTTTGCCCATTTTTTGAATTAGGTTATTTGTCTTTTATTGTTGAGTTTTAAAAGTTCTCTCTATATTTTGGATATTAATTCATTATCAGGTATCTAGTATTTTCTTCTATTCTCCCACTGGGATTTTGGTTAAGAAAAACTTGGGCCAGGGTGGGAGGATGTGCTTGTCTTAGTCCATTTGGACTGCTGTATCAAAAACAACATCGACTGGATGGCTTACACAGCAAACATTTATTTCTCACTTGAATACACTGAACTTTGGATATACACTGCATCGTAGATAACTGTAAAAAATTATTGTTCATTTTCTTTAGCGTGGTTATGGTAGGACAATGTCCTTATTCTTATAGTAGGTACAGATTGAATTATTTGAGGTGAAAAATCATGATGTGTATGATTTAATTTCAAATGGTCCAGTAAAATCAGCAAACAAATGTGATAAAAGTTAACAATTGATGCATGTGAAGGATATATAAGACTTCTTTATGCCATTCTTAACTTTTCTATTGCCTAGAGAATGTTCAAAATAAAAATTTGAGAGGGATAAAAGCAAAACAACAGAAAAAGAAGAACATTACTTGGTTAATAAAACACTGCGACGCTTGTGCTTTGACATTGCTAAACTTGGCATTGCATTTATTTGGAATCTTGAAATAAATATTTTTAAAATGTGGATACTTTTCTGAGGCCTCTAAATTTAGGTTACAGGGTAGCCATGGAGAAGGATTTGCCCTTTGAATCATACGTTGAAAAGGTAGAGTTGATTTTGGCAGGGTGTACCCTACTGACCGGCTAGAAGAAAATGTTCTCCCTATGCTAATCATATTTGAATTTTACAGTACAACCATTCAGAACATGTACTTACTGTTTACCTAACAGGAGTTAGGACAGAAGTTGTCACTCTTTTAGAACGAAGGAGCTAGAGGAGTCCAAAATATGGGATATTGATAGAAAACGATATAGAAGGGGTGGGATGCATGCTTGGTCTTGGGAACACAGAAAGGATCTAATTCTAAATATTTGTGTGTGGAAGAGCAGAAGGTAGAATGGGGATCATCGAATAGAGTCAAATGAAGGGGCTTGTGAAAAAAGAGGACGAGTTTTACTGGTGGGGGTTGTCTCAAATGTAACGTGTAAGTTTACTGTGGGTGATTTTGAAGACATAGAAAAGCACAAAGGAGAAAACAAAACCACTGACATCTCACCACACGGGTTAGCATTTAGGCCTGTATACACTTCCAGGATGTTTTCTACACACTAATAATCATGATGATGACGACAAACAAACGTTTATTGTGCACTTGCTACGTGCCAGGTACATTTTAAGCAGGTACCTATATTTTCTAAGTTAGTAAGAATACTCTGTGAGATAAATAAGAGCTATTATTCCCTTCTTTTGCTAACAACACAGTCACTATGTTCATCTAAGTGGCCCACATGACAGCGTGAGGTGGAGCCCAGAGTCCATGCATGTTGTCTGACCACAGAGCCATTTTGTATCAAATACTTTTTTTTTTTATAAAAAAGAAACTGTGCATTGAACGGTTCTATAATCTGCTTTTTAAAAAAGCAGTTAAGGGGCCGGCTGAGTGGCGCGATGGTTAAGAGCTGGCTTGGGACTCCAGAGGGCCCCAGTTCGGATCCCACATATGAGGGCCAGTGACACTGCCCTCCACAGCTAAGATGCTGAACAACAGCTCAACCTGGAGCTGGNCCCCCACCCCGGCCCCGCGCGGTGGTCACGCGTGTGCGGCCCGTGTCTTTGCAGTTGCTGCCGAAGAGGTTGGATTGGGAAGGCAACGAGCACAACAGGAGCTACGAGGAATTGGTGAGACTTTTGCCATTTCTGTCCCGGTGTTTTCGAGCACCTGGCCCCCCGCCCCCTTTTCGGGGCTCCGGCTCGTGGGGCGCAGCGACCCAGCCGCGCTCGCAGGCTGGTGGGCGGGCGGCCGGGGCGTCACCGGGACCGTGGGACTTCCCCGGGAAGGTTTTGTTTTGCATTGGGGTGGCTGGGTTTGTTTTGGTAGGAAATGGCCCTGGGGGGCCGCGGGGCGGCGGTGGGGGCGACTCTCCGCGGCGGTTTGCGGTTGGGTGGCTCCCCAGGTGCGATTGCTCACGGTGAGAGCCGGGGGCGCGCGTGCGCGCGGGTGGAGGCGCGACAGCCATTCGGCGAGCTGCTCTCATCCGTAACCTGACTTGTAACTCTAGCTCTGATTGGTCTTCCTCCTTTGGCCCCGCCCAGGTCTTAAGACCACTTGTTCCCTAGGAATAGATAGACCCTTTGGCGTTTGAAAGGTGGAGAAGTGTTCCTCGTTAGCATTTTTTTCTTTTAGCTCATCAGCATAATAGAAATATTGCTGCCATGCTTCCATTACTTTTGCCGCTCTAAACTGTACACTTGTTGAAGGCCTTAAAAAACTGATTTAGTTTTAATTTTTCCAGTGACCTTGCTGTACATGCTAATATAGGCACCAGCTATGCAGTTTTGTTTTTGACGCATCATTAACGTAGATTATAGTTCCCTTTTTGATATATTTTGTAAATTTGTTTAGTTGCCTTCACAATATATAATTTGGTTTTATCCATTCGTTTGTCCTTAGTGGAATAAAACATTTTTCAGGAAAATGTTTTTGTCCGTTGGTGTAGAATTTCTGTAGTTGCTGGACCGTGTTCAACATCTTGTATGAACAAACTAATTGAATAAAGAGCTCTTGAATGATCTTTTACCACAGTTCTAATACCTGTGTATGAACAGTTAAAGTCAGGTGAAGTAACAGGAATTCTAGTTCAATTGTCAGTTTTAATATTTGTGTTATTAGAGTTTTTTTTTGATACAAACATTTAAAAGCAGATATTTTCAAGAAAGTTCTAAAAATTCTGCAAAAATTCTGCATGATCGCTGAGTTTTTATATTTTATTGAGTTTGATACTTTGAGATGTTTTTAAAGTCAAGGAAATGTTTAAAGGACTGGTCTGTTGTATTTTATTCTTGATGAGAGGTGGTAATAGTGTTTTCGGTGAAGCAGAGCAGCATTGTAACTGAATCAATTTGCTTATTTTTGTTTATGCGTATACTCTAGCAAAAATAAGATATGTAAAAAAATATGAATTTCATTTCTCTGGAAGAGTTGAACCATTTGTTGGACATTTGGTTGATTTCCAGTTTTTTCCTGTTAGTGGTTACAAGAGTTATGTATCTCCTCATTTATTTATATCATATAATTGTCACTTAATAAATTCCTAGAAACTTAATATTGAATAAAATGGTTTAGGTGTTATTAATGTTTATTGTACATTTGCTCTCTTTAAGGCTTTGCCAGTTTAAACTCTTGACAACCAACCATATGAGAGTATATTGATTTCTTACCCAGATAACCTTTTTAATCTTTGCCAATGTGATGGATGACATAGTAGCTAATGTTTGAGTCATTTTTTTCTAAGTACTGCTGCACAAACAAACTTTAACCTTAAGAATTATTTCAGACATTAAGAATTATTTCAGACATTTCAGGACTCAGCAGTTGAACTTAGAAACTATATCAAATACGGTGCTTTTATTTGTCTCTTCTAAAATATTAAGATCCCGACATTTCTTGAACATTTTTATAAACCCTTGTTTATGTTCGTATTGAGTTTTTTGAATTTATTTTAAAGATGTAACTAAAATGAATAGGTTTTATTTCTTTTGGTCAGACTTCTTGATGAAATAATGAACTAAGTTTTACGTTAATGTTGAAATCTATGGTCTTTATGTTTATGTGGCTGAAATTATTTTACCAAGTATTTTACTGTTTCATATCTTCTGTAGGTTGTTGCATGCTAAAAATCCATGCATGTTGCAGTGTGCCTGTCTCTTCTGTTCTAATACATTGTGTGAAACAGTATTTTTTAGAAACAAAGTTTGACTTTTGGGGGAATAGTTGATTCTTCATTAAGTTCCATATAGGATCCAGACTTTAAGCTTTGTACAGGTCTTATTTTGATCATACTCTGCTTAGAAAATTGTATTTTGATTTGGTACAACAGAAGAATCTCAAGTTCAGTGTTTTCTTTTCAGATGTTAGCTGATTTATGGGTAAAGCCTCTGAGAATTTTTGCATTCTGTATTTTATTTTTTTTCAGATGATCTGATGGTAGGACCATAAACTAGTAGAGAACACCCTATCAAGAATATCAGAAATCTTAGATATTTTTCTTTTGAATAATTTGTAATTTGGAAAAGCTTTTGTAGTCTAGAAATAGGGCCCATTGTTTTACTAGAGGAGGAAGAAAAATGATATTAGATTGCATAGAAATGTTAACTTAGGATATATCCCCATTTAGTGTTGGAGTCAGCATCAATAGCATTTTCCAAGTATGCTTCACTTTACTGGAATGGTTGGATGACTTTGCTACAGATATTCAGCATGCTGTTATGATTTGTGCGATTACATAGCACATGAAAGTAGGTTTATGGTATACTTCCATTTGCTTAGGAGCAGGGCCTTAACTAATAAAGATATATAATGATGTTTTAAAAGTCTGCAGATGGAATTCATGCAGTGATTAATGGTGTCTTTCTGCTTGGGCAGCCTCTACATTTTGGCTTTTTTCTCCTCAAACTTTCAGTTATACAGTTGCTATTGTAGATTGCTCTGGCAGTGACATACTAGAAATGATGGGACTCTTACTAGGGAGGAGAATTTTTTCTAGGGACATTCTCTTGTCCTAGATTTCTTCTCACTTTCATTGTCCAGAACAAGACCACATGACCTAATCATGAAAAAGTGTAGACAAGTGAGGTTCTGCCGAAGTGGGAAGGTTGCCAAAGCTTATGAACAAAACTTGATCTTGAGTCCAGGCTTATTTTATATTTGAATTCATGATTAAGAACTAAAAGTGAGATCTAGAACAATGTTTTAACTTTACTTTGAAGCAGTGTTTCTTAGAGAGTGTGAAAATGGGCCTTGTTGATGTCAGAGTGGCATGGGAGTATTATTGGCATTAATGGAATACCAGCGATATCATATGTCCTGAATGTGGGGACAGTCCTGTACAGTGATGTTTTGTTCTTCCTTAATGCCAGTAACATCATGATTGAGAAATCTAGAGATAAAGCATTAAAGTTTGTGCCAAACAGGCATATTCATGAGTTAAACTTACACATTACTCTTTGTTTTTAATTGAGGTCTAATTGACATACAAATAAACTGCACATATTTATAAAGTGCTCAAGTTGATAAATTTGGATGTGTGTTACACTTGTGAATCCATAATGAAGGTAGTAAATGTATCTATTACACCCCAAAGTTTCCTCCTCCTCTTTGTAATTCCTCCTGCTTCCCCCCAAGCTATCTCTGATCTGTTTGCTGTAGCTATATATTAGTTTGCATTTTCTAGACTTTAATATAAATGAAATCATACAGTGTGTACTGTTTTCTTGGCTTCTTTCAGCATAATTACCTTGAGATTCATCCATGTCCTTGTGTGTTATTAATAGTTCATTTCTTTTTATTGCTGAATAGTATTCCATTATACAGAATACACTAATTTGTGCATTCATTCATTCATTTTTTTTTTTTAAAGATTTTTATTGGGGAATTGGGGGAAATGGAACAAATTGCTGTTGTTTCGTTCTTCAGTCT
>NW_017731596.1:682728-699432 GCF_001890085.2 Hipposideros armiger
TGGATGTATGCCTTCATTTTTTTGGGTGACATCTTTCTCCTTTGAACCTTTGTCAAAAATCAGTCGTCCTAGGAGTAGAATATGAGCTGTGATCGAACAATACGGTGAATGTTTAAATAAAAAAAACTTAAGTAAAAGACACATTGTCATTAATCCCTCTCGCTTCAAACACACTTACCCATTGTTTGAAGCGATTCCAGAAGTCCTCTCTTGTGAGTTGTCTTTAGTTGCGCTGGCGTGGCCGCCTTGATTTCCTGAATGATTTTGACTGGGGAAGAGCCAGAAGTCACACGGTACCAGATTTTGTGGATAAGGTGGATGAAGACACCCGTAGTGTTTTTGATAGGAATTACCATATCAGAAGCGATGTGTGACATGGAGCGTAGTCATGATGGAGGATGATTTATGGCACACTTTAAAACACACCTCAACTGTAAGTTCACACCCGACTGACTGCGTCAAACAAGTTGAAACGTGTCATACACTGTTACTAAGTAAGGTTCGACATGCCACTTGCATTGAAGACCCCTGCCTTTCTGTAGGATGACACTCGGCGGCAGCGTTCACTCTGTTTTGATCACAACAGAAAGGCTCCGTGTCACACATCACTTCTGGTACAGCAATTTCTGTCAAAACCATGATGGTGTGTCCTCATCCACCTTATTCACTGGATTTGACACCATGTGACTTCTGGCTCCTTGACAAAGTCAAAATGACCACGAAAGGTAAACATTTTGAATTGAGTCAGGACATCAAGGCAGCCATGACAATGCAACTAAAGGCACTCATGAAAAAGGACTTCAGAACTGCCCAGAAAGTAGCAAGAAAGATGGGATAAGTGTGTTTGAAGTGAGGGGGATTAATGACAATGTGTCTTTTACTGTAATACTTTTTTTATTTAAAATTCACCATATTTTTTTTATCATACTTCATAGCTTGATAATATTGAAGGTGTGTATATGTTACTATTAAAGGAACTGCCCAACTTTTCCAAAGTGGTTGTACTGTTTTTACGCCCACCAGCAGTTTCTCCACATTCTTACCAAACTTGGTCTGGTCAGTCTCTTTAATTTTAGCCATTTTTTAGTAGGTGTATAGTGATAACTCATGTTTTTAATTTGTATTTGATCAGTAATCAGTGATGTTGAGCATCTTTTTATGTGTTTATTTCCCATCTGCATATCTTTGTTCAAATGTTGGCCCATTTTTAAAAATAAGTTTTTTTGTTTGTTTTTATTGAGTTTTACAAGTGCTTATCAGATAAATGCTTTGTGAATTCTTTCAGTCTGGTCATCTTTTCATTCTCTTAACAGTGCCTTTTGAAAAAAAACAGAAGTTGTATTTTTGATGAAGTTCAATTTATTAATTAGCTCTTTCATGGATTGTGCTTTTGGTGTCATTCTAGAAATATTTGCCTAATCGGAGGTCATAAAGATTTTCTCCAGTGTTTTATTATAAGTTTTATAGTTTTAGATTATATGCTTAAATAATCTGTCGAGATAATTTTTGTTTATGGTGTGATGTACAGATCAAAGCTACTTATTTTTTGGCAAGTGGGTATCTAGTTATTTCAGTACATTTGTTGAAAAGATTATTTTTTCTCCTTTGAACCTTTGTGAAAATCAGTCCTCCTTATATATAACAGTCCTGAAGAATTGTTAGTTCTCAACTTTGTTTATTTTCAAAGATACCTTGGCATTTTAAGGCCATTTTCAGTTGCATGTGAGTAGATTGAAATGGTCAATTTCTACCAAAAAGCCTGCTGGGATTTTGATTGGGATGGTTTTGAATCTATACATTGATTTGCTGTTTATTTAAATCTTCTTTCATTTCTCTCAGCATTTTCATATGGTTTGTCACACTTAATCCCTGTCTATTTTGATACTATTATAAACATATGTTGTTTTTAAAATTTCCCTTCCAATCAGGTTTTGTCCAATAAGCATGTGGCTCCTGATCATCTGTTGCAAATCTGCCAGCGCATCGGCCCCATGCTGGATAAAGAAATCCCACCCAGTATTTCAAGAGTCACTTCTTTACTTGGTGCAGGAAGGCAGTCTTTGCTACGTACAGCAAAAGGTACCTTAATTTGAAGACGTGTTCTGCTTTGTATTACTAGCTTAATAATTATCATAATTGTGAAGTAATGTAAGCATTGTGGAAGAAAGGTGATGTGTAACTATAAACCATGCTGTGGACTATAAATTCTCTGCATTTAGCGTAGTCTTTGAATTTTATTACATAAGTGTTTAATGGGTACTGCATTTAAAAAAAATGATAAAGGTAGAGATGTTAAGCTAAAAAGCTTGAATTTATTCTGAGATGTGTTTGAGGTTTTATCAATGTGAGTTCTTAATTTTCCATTTTGTAGCTCACTCATTGAATGTAACTGTATGTGTATAATAAACTCTTTAAATGCTAGAAATATTTCATTTGATATTTAGATTCTTGAAAGCCCTTTGTTATAAGGGGAAGTGATTTTCTAAATTTGGTAGCAGTTTGAAAACAAGCACCCAAAATGTACAATTGCATGGTTCTTTTTTCACCAATTTAATTTTTTTTGCTAAGTTATGTGGTAGCAAACTTGGAATTGCTGTTAGCTTGGTATAAATCACTTAGACTAAGTATATGTATGTGATATGATCTATGTATACAACGTGGCTTAACTGCTAACGGGCAAGAATGTTGGCTCTTTTGATCCTGAGCATACATCAAGTTTTCACCCCCGTGATTATTTTTAAGATCTGTTGCTGATGTGATGCTGCCTCTTAGATGTACCACCAGTATAAAGTTTTACTGAGAAAGAACCCTCCCTCTTGGTTCCATGCCAGACTGGTTTGTCAGCTTTAGTTGTTTCTTAGTGCTCTATGGCCATGACACACTGTGGCTTGAATCAGGAAACTGTTCATATTCTTCTTTCTTCTGTGTCCCTATTCACCTTGTAATTATTCTGTTTTAGGTTGTTACATAGTAGTTGCCTGGGTAGCCTGTTTTCCTCTGTTTTCTTTACTTGTGTCAAACTCAATGTCGTTTTGTGATGAGCACTGCTTTAGAACTGGCAGACCTTAGAAGAGACTTCAGCAAGCTGTCCTAGGGTAGGGACCATATTTCTCTGTTTGTTTTGTACTAGTGCCATGGGAGGATGCCTGGTAACTGCTCTTTGACCATGATAGTGGTAATGAATCCGTTCATGTAAAACATAATATGCCTGTTAGTTTGGGGCACCCGAGGCTCAGTAGAGGTTTAGTATGATACTTTCCTTCCCTTCCTCTTTCAGTTGTGAAGACGCTAATTTCTAGCACAGCATAATCTGTGTTCTGCTGCTCTTAAGGGGGCAGACATTTTTCTTAGTATCTTTGCTGGTACGTCAAAGAGGGATGGGACTTTAGGATTAGTGTTCAGACTGACAGATCCTATATATGTGCTCTTGTGTAAAGGATTATCTATGACCCTTAACAAGAGGAAAGCCATTTAATTTTGTCAGTACTTCCTAAGGAGATTGAAGTCTTGGTAATATTGGCCAAAATTAATTTAAAAACGCAATAACATTTAAATAGTTAATTAAGTCAAGGATTTTTTCATATAAATCAATGAAATTAAAATTTTCCTTACAAAAATTTCTATTTTTGGAAAGTTGGATTAGTTGTGATTAAGATTTTTTTATCATTAATATTGGACGGTATAATTCCGCATTGAAAAATAAAATCTTATTTGGCATCGAATGGGACTTGGAGTTAAAAGACCTAGTTTTGTGGTCCATGTTGACTAATCATTTGCAGTGGATCTCTTTAAAGGTCCTGGAACCTTTGAGCCTCAGTTACCTCACTTGTACATTGGCAATTAATACCTACCTCACAGGGTTGTTGTGGGGATTCAATGAGATAATGTATGTGGAAAGCACTTTGTAAATTGTAAAGTGCTACACAATGTTAGTTGTCGTTGTTGTATCTGAGATGTCTTAAATTTTTTTTCCTTCAGAAATAGTCTAATAAACCTTTAGGGCTTTCCTGTTAAAGTATATTAGTTGGTAAAACTTTAATAAACAGTTTATTAAAATATACGTAAGTATTCTATAAAATCTTTCTTGGGGTTAACTTTCAAGATTTTATGTGTATCTAAAATTCATTTTAAAGACTGCAGGCACACAGTTTGGAAGGGCTCTGCCTTTGCTGCTCTTCATAGAGGAAGACCCCCCGAAATGCCGGTGAACTATGGTTCCCCACCAAATCTTGGTAAGTGAGGTTGGCCTTGCAGATGATGCCTGAAACCATTCTTAGTGTCTTGAGCAACTTTGTATCTGCTGTATTAAAATTCAGAAGGAAATACTGGTAGTAGTGTTGTTTCAGTAGTAACAAGTATCAATTTTCAAATTCATTTTCCTAAAATAACTAAAAGTAATAATTAATGAAAAACAAGTTTATTATAATGAGAAGTCTATAGCAGTGATTACAGTAGAACAGAACTGGGAAGAAACTTGTGTTCTTAGGATTTCTTGAACATAGATTTTATTTTGGAGTTTTTCTTAGCTTTTTACATATTGGCTCCCCCTTAACCATTTTCGTTGTTTTTATTTCCTAGTGGAGATACATCGAGGAAAACAACTCACAGGGTGTTCCACTTTTAGCACAGCATTTCCAGGAACTATGTATCAGCATATAAAAATGCACAGAAGGATTCTTGGACATCTGTCCGCTGTTTACTGTGTAGCATTTGATAGGACGGGACATAGAATCTTTACAGTGAGTTCACATTTTAAACTCAATTTGTTATCACCTGGGAACACTTTAGTGTTCATCTGAATCTTCTGGGAAATCTTATAAAACAGGTCGATTCTGTTTCCCATTCTCAGGGATTTTGACATGGGGGGGGGTCGTCTGGTGTGGGGCCCATAAATTTGCAATTTAGTATCCCAGGTGATTCATATGCAGATCGTTAGACCTTGTGTGGTGTTTGCAAGGCATTGATTTACAGCAGTGGTTCTTGGGCATGATCATCAAGGTTGCTTAAAAATCTGTGTGCCTACCACTTCTCCAGCCTGTTCTAGGCCTGCTGAGTTAGGTTCATTTCTACTATGTGTGTTAACCAAAATCCACGCCCCACCCCAGAATATCCAGATCTCTCACAGTCACATTGGTTACTCACTGATCCAGGGAAATGGATTGATTACTTGAACATTGAAATGTTATTTTATAATTATTATGCAACTATATGTAAATATTTGTAATTTATTTTACTTTTTTAATGTTTTAAAGGAAAGTTAGGATGGGCAAGAAGTTTAAATTTTATTTCTCAGTTGTGAAATTCAGAGTAGATAGTCAAATATTTGTGGAATGGATGGATGCTGGCTGGTACTATAAATTTGTGACTGTGCTGTCTGGTTATTTAAAATGAGGGTGCTGGTTCCATTATGTTTTAGTTGTTTTGGGGATTGCTACCTACTTTTGTTTCTCAGCCCGTGAAATATAGATCTGTCCTAACACTGATCAAATTATCTTGATTTTTAACTAGTGTTCATTGAAATAGATGAGCCGTGAAATTTTAGTTGAACTTATTACTTAGCAGAGAATTTTGGGAAGATAGTATTTGTAATGTGGTCTGATCCGTAGAAATGAAAACTTGACAGTATCTTTATGTAGACACTTTTTGATTTGGAGAAAAAAACGGTTGTTATCCTATAAGTGTTCTCACCATGAATCAATCTACAGAGTATTTTAAAGTTGAAAAGAGAGGAATTATAGACACTTAATCTGAGTGACATGTAATAGTATTCTTTTAAGTGATGTAAAAGACTTTTGTATTAACATTTATTTTTGGTGTATTTTTTCTTAGGGTTCAGATGATTGTTTGGTGAAGATTTGGTCAACACACAATGGCCGCCTACTGTCCACATTAAGAGGTCATTCTGCAGAAATTTCAGATATGGCAGTTAACTATGAGAATACAATGATTGCTGCAGGGAGCTGTGATAAAATAATTAGAGTGTGGTGCTTGAGAACTTGTGCCCCAGTTGCTGTGCTCCAGGGACACACGGGGTCAATTACATCTTTACAGGTAAACTAGCTTTACTGTCCACATTTGTCTATTAATCTTTTCCTTTAAAACTTTCTCTTTGGAGATGAGAAATAGTAAGGTGTTTAGTAATTGTATAATCTATTTTAAAGTTAGTAATCAAGGAAAAATATAATCATACTTCCATGAATCTTGGAAGGGTGATGTAATAGCATGTGATGCAGTTAGAGCTTTGCATGAAGGCTTAATGGATGACTTACTGCTTCCTTTAGGGTTATGGTTGAACTGAATGAGTCAGTTGCAAACTGGTGATAGATGATTTTCCTCCTTTAAAACTTGTGGATTTTGATAAGCTAATTAAATTTACTGAAGTATATTTAAACTCAGTTTCTGGAACAGCTATTTAGGTTTAAATAGTCACTTTCAACATTTAAATCTTTCATTTTGTATACTTGAAGAGAAGGAGCTTGGAAGAAGCTGCTTTGAAGAAGTCATAGGTTCACATCCTACACCCTTACAAAGTATATAAAACCTTGGGAAAAATCGTAAAACATAATAAACTACTCATATGAAAAAACCATAAAACATGAACAACTCTCTGACATGTTGCAATGACAAATATGTAAATCATTGAAAAAAACCAAAACAATTTTTCCTAACTCTTTTCTGCTAACGGCAGTACTGGTCTTCCTTTGCTAATAAGTTCCTTTGTCTTGAATGTCTCATGAATCAGCAAGTTTTCATCATGGCTGTCCTCCCCATTCTGGGGGAAGGAAAGGTTAAGGTTCTCAGATTAATTGGATTGATTGTATTGATTCTTGGCTCTGTATCTTATCTGTTTTCTTTCAATCAATACTGTATATTGCTGTCAGACAAATCTTCAGTGTTTCACTTGAGAACTTGAGTTACCTCTTAATTTACTGTTAGTGGGCCAGATTCTCTACCCACCTAACCCATTTCCCCACCCACCACCTCCAGAACAAACACTGCAGTCCTGTCACATGCCACGCTTCCTGTCACGCACGTACTTCTTTTGTTTATATTATTTCTTTGCCTAGTGTGTTTTTCTTGTTTTCTTTTTATTTTCCTCTCCATGGTTTTTCAGCCTTCTTGGATGTCTCTGGACTGAATTGACCTTCCTTTCTCTAACTTGTTTGTGTAGCATAATTGGTACTTTATTAATACAAATGTTAGTCATATTCTGAAGTTACAATATAATTGTATTATAATACTTTCATGGTTTTGTTTGTTAAATGTTTCAATTGTGATTCACTTGGAATTTATCCTGGTGGACAATGTGAAGGATAGATCCAGCTCCCCACCCCTCCTTGTTGCTGACAGTTGTCACTTTACCAGTTACTCAGTGATTGGTTCCTCAGCTGATTGGAGATGGCACCTTTATCTTAAGTCGTGTATTAGGATCCATTTTGGAGTTAATAGTATTTCCATTGGTCGTTCTGTCAGTGTACCTACTGTGCCTCATAGTTTTGATTATTGAGGCTTGGTGATAATGCTTTCATATTGAGAGGGCTAGATCTTTATTTTCTCTTCGTAAAGGTTTTTCTGCCTATTCTTGTTTGTTTGGAAAGTAACCTTTTATTAAGATCACCTTACATTTTAAAACTAGAGATAGACTTTCTTATAGCTCACAATTTTTCAGTACTTGAGTATCACCTATATTTTGGATTTCTTGTGTTTTAGAGAGTCAGTTGAAGTTATCACTGAAAAACTGTTTAAACTACGACTTCAGTAGAAGCTCAGGAAATTGAGTTGTGTATGTTATTGCTTTTTAGTTTAGCCCAATGGCCAAAGGCTCTCAAAGATACATGGTCTCTACTGGTGCTGATGGGACAGTTTGTTTTTGGCAGTGGGATTTAGAATCCCTGAAATTCAGGTAAGTGACTAATTGTGTTAAATTGTCTTCTTTAATGTTGTTATGATTTAATCCGATGAAGTCTGACTTTAAAGAGAAATTATGGATTGTGGTCGCCTTTTTACTTTTGAACTTGGTTTTTATTATATACAGCATATGTGCCCATGTTGAATACTTACAGTTTACAATTACTATTTAGATAGTTGAATATGTAAAGGGAGCATAGCTATTCTGGGCACATCAGTAGACACATTTTTGTGAAAAAAAGGCAGTATGTATGTGAAAATGTTAGGAATGGAGAATTAGATACATCACGAGAAATTTAGGCAGGATCATTTACGAATCAGATGCATGCTGGATTATAGAGCTGTGTTCAGTATGGAACCTGCTAGGCGTATGTGACTGTTGAGCACGTCAGATGTGGCTAGTGCAATCAAAGAGCTGAGTTAATTTCAATTTAAAAACTGATACATGGTTCAGTTTTTATAAAACTTGTAAGCATAATTCAAACAACTTGAGTATGTGAATTTAGTTTTTCCGCTGTAAGTTTTATGATGCTGAATATTTGATGAAAATGTTCAGATTGAGTGTCCAGTACACACTGAAAGATTTCAAAGATTTAATATGAAAGAATCTAAATTCTTTATTAAAATTTTCATTAAAATTTTATTAATGTGGTATTTTGGGTTTATTGGGTTAAATGAAATAAAACTAATTTTGTCTCTTTTTTACTTTTAATGTGGCTACTGAAAAGTTTAAAGTTGCAACATGTGGCGTGCATTCCATTTTTGTTGGCCAGTGCAGTTTATACCTGGTGGTTTCATACCCTGCTCTGCAGTCTTGCTGATGGGCCTCACTTAGACTCAGAGTCTTAGTCACCTCAGTTACAAAAGGGGGTTTACTAGGCCTGCTGTTTCTGTGTCGCAGGGTCTGCATCACGGGGGTTAGAGTCTTCTGAATTCACCCAGCTACACCAGCATGGGTGGAAATACTTGGGACTCTAGGGGGCACTATAGAAATAAGATTATAATGTTTACATATGCTAGATTAAAGCCAATATTTTAAACTACGTTAATGTGTAAAACTAACATTTTAAAACATCTTCTTTTAAAGTCCACGTCCCTTGAAGTTCACTGAAAAGCCTAGACCCGGCGTTCAAATGCTGTGTTCTTCTTTCAGTGTTGGTAAGGTAACTTTAGTACTTTTTTCTTAGTTTTATTTTAGCATTTATTGAATGACCACATTATTGCTAAGAGCCTTTAAAAGATAGATGGTAAATGACTTATGTTCATTTCACTAGGTTTAATCTGTGATGTTCATTTAATTAGCCTTTTTATTGTCTTTTACTCCTCCATTCTGCCTTTCTCTAATTTCTAATATTAATCAGTCAATGATACAAGAGATAGCTGGCAAAAATGAGGCTTAAGATGCCTGCATGAGTGATTCCTGTGCCATGTGCCTTGGGTATGTGATATACTAAAATTTTGATTCCCTTTTAATAGGCTAAACTGTATATTTTTGGTAGTTTTAAATATCCTCATTTTCTTTTCTTGTACACTGAACTTGTGTGCTAAACTTTCTTTTTAGGAGAACGCAAAGACTTTTTCCCTATAACAGCCTGAAACTTCATGTGAACTTTATATTCTGTAGCTGGGTTTAGGTATATGTAAAGTTGTCTAGAAAGCAGAGCCCCTTTTGTCAATTCTTTTTAGAGCGGCAGCACTTAAGGTCATTGCCTCAACTAAAAAAGCAGAGGGAGACACTGAACATTTCCATATAGAATTAACTTTTGAAAATTAAAACCCCATCTGATTTTTTTTTTCTAATATTACCAGAGAATTCTTTGACACCAGCTGGGTGTCCTACAGTTCAGCTCAGTTCTGATACTGCCTACCTAGTGAGATGCCATAGGGTAAGGTCTCTCTACGTGATTCCCCCACCCCCCCTGCTGCCGCCCCATCCCAAATTCAGACCAGGCTGTCACCTGTGCTTCTGACTCACTGGCTATTTAGTATTGGGAGTTCCCACAAACTGCTCCTTGGCTTCGATTAGTTTGCTAGAGCAGCTTACAGAACTCAAAACATTTTACGTACAATGTTTCTGGCTTATTATAAAGATATAATTTAGGAACAGCCAGATGGAAGAGATGCATAGGATAAAGCATGGGGGAGGGGTGCTCTGAGTATGCCACTCTCCCCTAATCTTCATGTGTTTACCAACCCACAGCTCTCTGAATCCCGTCCTTTGGGCTTTTATTATGAAGCCGTCCTTACATACGCATGATTGATTGATGAAATCGTTAGCCATGGCAGTTGATTCGCCTTCCTAACCTTTTTCTCTCCCCAGAGGTTTGACTGAAAGTTTCAATCCCACATGGCTGTTCCCCTGGCAGTCATTCCCCAACCCCTATCTTTAGAAGTTTTGTAAAAGTCGCCTTGTGCACATAAACTCTAGTGTGGTTGAAATGGGTTTGTTAAGAATATCAAGCCACCTTTATCGCTCTTATCACTTAGGAAATTCCAAAGGTTTTCGGAGCTCTGTGCTATAAAGGGGACGAAGAGCAAATATATGTCTTATAAACCCAGCATCACACTGGATTATATTAATTTTAAAATGTCTTTATATAGTGAATTAGAAAATAGATCTATTGAGATAAACTTTTGGAATAAGAGATCTTGCTTAATTTAATATAGAAATTTGGTTTGTTGAGCTATTTGTTACAAATTGGATTTTTAAACCTTAACATTTTTATTTCAGGTGGTATGTTTTTAGCCACAGGCAGTACAGATCATGTAATCAGAATGTATTTTTTGGGTTTTGAAGCACCTGAAAAAATCGCAGAACTTGAAAGTCACACTGTAAGTATTCATGTTTTAAAATTCTGTAGATTAATTTAAAAAATATTCCTGTTCGTTTATAGTCAGATATTGCTAACAGGACAAATTGCATTTAATGGTGAATATATTGACAGCTCAGATAGCACCTTGGCAGTGCTTATATTTTGCAGTGGTTATTTCAGCTTTTAGTCCAAAATCTTGATTATGACAGTTGATTTGGGCTGGTTTGGTTCAAGTGGGCCTATTCATCTTAACCATTAACCAAGCTCTTGAAATCCGAATGCTATTTTACTAATGTGTAGAAAGATATAGTGATGCATAGCAAGATATATAACTCGGTATTCTGGAGTACTGGTCAGTCGTCAGTCATCTTTCTCCTAAGTGAAGTTTTGTGAGGTCATTTGATAAACACAGATTCGAATCACTTTAAAAGGAAAATATTTTTTGCATCTAAATAATCAGACATATATTCAGCCTTGTTTTCAGCTGCTTAAACCTTTATATTTTGATCATTTTGTACACATTTCAGTTTTTATACAGATGTTTTCCTGCATGGTCTGTTTTGAGACAAGAGCTACGTCTTGGTCTTGTTAGATGCACAGTTAGATTCTTTGCACTTAAATGTACATGTTTGAATGACGGAGCTAGGCACCAGTCCAAATCTCTTGCTTTAAACCAAATGTGCTTTTTAGCTCTACAACTGCGGGGTTGTTTTTGTGTGCTTGTTTATAAATGATGTAGATGATGACTTTGGTGTTTATTTTTCCTGCTTCAGGATAAAGTTGATAGCATCCAGTTTTGTAACAACGGTGACCGGTAAGTGTGTTTGTATTTATGCGTGTATTTTTAGGCATATATACTGTGCTTCACCTTAACGTAGCTAATCTGTCACTTTGTATATTACAGGTACTTATAGTAAATATATTAATTGAACAAAAAGTGTCTGGAGCAGGGGGGAAACATATGAAATATGTTTTTAGAATGGTAGTTTCTGCTGTCTCCTGTGACCAAATGTAGTTCTTTAGCTCACATTTGCTAAATTTTTGATTTACAGAAAAATTAGGTGTAAGGATAGTGAAATTCCGTATGTATGAGTAGTTAAGAAGAAATCTTTTCTGATTAACTACTGTGATGTATCCAGAGATAAAATGATCACTTAATCCTTTTTTGTGGTCCCCAGTGACTTTAAGGTGCCTTTACTAAATTGCAGTTTTTAACACAGTAATTCATTTGGTTAAAAGAATGATTATTTTTACACAGTGGACAGCATGAATTAATTTGAGTTTAGAATTAAGATGCTTATAATGGAGCTTTTGCTCTGAACTAATTTTCTCATGTCTTGAATTCTTCCTGTTTTTTCCCCTCTCCAGGTATTATTATTGTCTTCTCAAAACTCAATCTATCTGACAAGCTATTGATTGAGTTTGCAATGTGCTTTACTTCATAGGGCCAGGCAAATCATAGCAAACCAGATTTTTCCCATTCAAATATACCCTAAAGGTCTGTCTTTTGAATTAATACCTATAGATTTACCTGCAGTCAAGATAGCTACATGAAAATTTTCTTTTGCTTGTGATTTTAACTGTAGTTGTTGGTGACATGTATGTGAGTGTAAGATCTTTTTCTGAATATTTTAAGGTTTTTAAGTGGTAGCAGAGATGGAACAGCACGGATTTGGAGGTTTGAGCAGTTAGAATGGAGAAGCATTTTATTGGATATGGCTACCAGAATCTCAGGGTGAGTTGAGATGGTTTATTGTAAGTAGTACATCTTAAGTACTTGCTATCCCTCTACCTGATTGGTTGATTTCTTCTGTTCAGGGGATTGAACAGTATGATCAAAGTTGAGTGGCTACCTCCTGCATAACTGAAAAATACATACTTAAGTCTCCTATATCCAAAAGAACTTATCCTTAACATTTTGTAGGAAAGAAAAACATATTTGTTCTACTGTTGCTACATAGCATTGGCTTCTCTTAGGTGTTGCATTTAAAACCACCTATAATTTAAAGAAATAAAAGTAACTCAGGTATGTCAAGTGTGGAAATTTTACTTTTCTGTATATAGGATTTCTGGAATTTTTAAAATGTCACTTGTGGCTTTGAAGGTAAGTTTGTCCGGTCCCTTCCCCCAGCACTCCGAAGTTTCAAACATTTTTTTGAGAATATTTGAGGTAAGTTTAGCACTTCCCAAGATAAATGCTACGAATTTGAAATACATTGCTTTTTTGGTTTGTATATTAGGAGGTAGTACAGGTGGTAGAAAGAATACATGTTTTGGAATCAGACTTTTGCTCAAATACCACTTACACTGTTTATAGCTATGTATTTTTGAGAACATCATTTAACATTAATCTGTTTCATCATCTGGGAAATGAGACAACCTGCCGTTATTGTTGGGAATTTTAAATGATACGAAAGTTTCTAGCATACTGCCTGGTCTAGAGTAGGTATATTAATGTTCTTTTGTCCAGTGCAAATATTACTTCAGTTACACTGTAATAGAAATCTAAAGTTAGAAATTTTAGTTTGGAGTTATTTCCAAAGTTTTTACTTTTTTGTATCAGTTTTTCTGAGAAATGTTATACATTTGGTCTTGGAAATTCTGAATGTATGCTTAATTTTTAATAATTGTAGGAGAAATTAACTCATAGTCTCTGCTGTGGCTCAGAGTTCTATTGGATTTCAAAATATATTTGATGTTAATATTTTTGTGGGAGAGAATGGAAAGAATATATACTAGAAATCTGATAATCTTTGTTCACAAACAGATCTTTAGCATAATTTAAAAACGTTACTCCTGGATATTCAAAAGCATCTTAGTGTGAAAGTGGATACAGTTACTCCTTGATTAATTGAAATAATGAAGAGGAATGGGAGTGAAGAAAATTTGAAATCATATCCACCTATGAACAATTGTTTTATTAGGAAAATAGGAACATCAGTGAAAACACTTCTTTAAAGATTTTTTTGGGAAATTGGGGGAGGGGAACAGCGTTGGGTAATCGGTGAAGGGGAACGGACAAGCCGCTGCCCCCTTGTTCTTCCTAGTTGTGGAGGACGTCGCTTCACTGGCCCATGTTGCTATTATCATTGTGCTCTTCCTGGGTGAGGCAGTCGCTCGCCGGCCAATGGACGGCCGCTCACGGTGGCTCACAAAAGCTCATGCCCACTGTCAGCCAGCCCCGCTGCAGCCTACGCCGTTGCCGGTGACTCACGGCAGCCCAGCTCCAGGTTGAGCTGTTGTTCACCATTGTAGCTGTAGAGGGTGCAGCGTCACTGGCCCTCATGTGGGAACTGAACCGGGGCCCTGCTGCTCAGAGGTGTCCCAAGCCAGTTCCTAACCAACGAGCTGCTCGGCTGGCCCTGGAATAAAAGTTTTAAAGATGAGACTGAAAACTGCTTAGTTTTCTTGCTGCCATACTATGCATGGAGAGAACTTTTCCTGTAGTTCCCTTCATGTTGGGAATATTCTCATTGAAAGTTTTACCTCTTTCAAATCTTGAAAAAGAGTTTTCTGTGTGTAAGAATTGATGGATATTTTAGTGTTCTAATCTTGGCTGATCAACTTGATGAACTGTAACATGCCTGTTAGTAAATTCAAGGTTACAACAGGGAATACCTTTCAGTTTAAAGGGGAGCATGGAATCTTCTTAGCTTTCATTACATTTCACATCTTATGTTACACTTTTCCCCTGACTAATCTAGTTAGAATTATTCTCGTGTTTCATTGTGCTTACCTAGCTGTGTGTTCCATAGCTGTGACATGACACTTATTCCATATTCTTATAGCTGTTTTCTTTAATTAAAATGTGTTTATTATATGATTGTAATTTCTTAGAATGTGTTATATGATTTCAGAAGCAGCTAGGCCTTTTCCCACTCTCCCACCTGTTACTACCGAGTGCTATATTTCACAGAGAAACCTTGCATATCACTTTCATAAATGCTGCAGTGCATTAGAGACATGTGTGTCCAAGACCATTCTTGCCAAGTGACCCATGGGACAGTGTGTGGGGAAATATAAAGAGATGAGTACAGTCTCATCTACAGTTCGGCAAATTGAGTGTGTGTGTGTCAGGCACTTTTCTAGACATTGGGGGTATAGAGATGAATTTTCTTTTTTCTGTCTTCCTAAATCTTGTGATTTCTAGAGGGAGAAAGAGTTGAAAGTATTAATCATTGGGCCTGGGTTCAGGAGAAGGGAATAATAGAAAAGCGGTAGAGTGAAAAAGCTTTGCTCTTATGAGCAGCAGTGTTGTCCTAAAATCTGCCTTTATTCAGTCTCTGAACTGCTTGTAAATTATCCCCTCCCCCTTTGGGTTTTTTATTAATCTGTTAACAGATAATCTGTTATGGGTCAGATATGATGAATATGTTAGAGAGTTGATAACGTATGCATAGGAAATGGATTATTTATTTTTGTATACTTACATTGCATAGTCTACCATCCAAATGAATTTACCCATTGTGTATTTTTCTCTAAGGGATTTATCTTCCGAAGAGGAAAGGTTTATGAAACCCAAAGTAACAATGATAGCTTGGAATCAGAATGATAGCATTGTTGTGACAGCCGTGAATGATCACGTACTCAAAGTGTGGAATTCTTATACTGGACAACTGCTTCATAACTTATTGGTAGGTAGTTCTTAGACAATATGACAAATCAAGATATTTTTGAACTACGATTTTATTTTTGAAGCTGTAGAATTAATACAATTAAACATGTTTCTTTAATTTATATTATCAAATAAATAGAAATTTAATGTAAAAATTACTGTCACTGATACATTTTTAAAAGCCCTTATGTGAGGTTTTAATTTTAAACTTATAACTTGCAAACCCTCATTAACTATATGATTTTGTTGAATAAAGGGACATGCTGATGAAGTATTTGTTTTGGAGACACATCCCTTTGATTCCAGAATTATGTTATCTGCAGGACATGATGGCAGCATATTTATATGGGATATTACAAAAGGCACCAAGATGAAACATTATTTTAATATGGTAAGCGAAATCAGGGGTATCTTCTTGCATGCTTGCTTTTGTTTCAAGTACTTGGATTATAAAGTTTAGCCAGAAACAAATCTGCATGTTTTGGCAGTTTATATTTCTAGAAATCAGGTTACTTAGAGACTAATAAATGTCTGACAGCCACACACACATATGTACATGAAATTCTCTGTATAACTGATCACACGAGGGAAAGACTTTCAAAAATTACCTATTTAGCTTTGTGTGGATGTGTGAATGTGTCCCTGTCTGTTTACATTGGCAAAATTATGGTAATTATACAGAGCTGTTTCACTACTTAAATTTATTAAAATACTCGATAATAAAAATATAAAAAATAATATTTAGTAAAATCATCTAGGAAATCAAACATCATTGGGTTTTCCCAGCCTTTTTTCTTTTTGCTCATGTCTAGTCTAAAACCAAATGAGGATTCTGTTGCATATTTTTAGAATTTGTCATACATAAGCACAGTACACTTACCCAAATCAGTAAATCTAAATTGATAAAATGGTATAGTCTAATTTAAATTTATATTCAAGTTTTGTCAGTTGTCCTAATAATGTCTGTAGTTATATTTTGCCCCTTGGACCAGGATCTAATTAATCATTCATTGTATTATTAAGTGGTTATGTAGTTCTAGATTTCTTTAATTTTCAGTAATCTTTCCATTTTTTTTCTGTTTCTTGCCTTTTTGATGAGTACAGGCAAGTAATGTTACAGAATATTTGTTTTTTGTGCTGTTTCTTGATGATTTGATTCTGTTACACATTTTTTGATGGAATAAAACATAAATGATGTGTCCTCCATGCATTATATTAGGAGGCAGGTATGGTATTTATTTGTCTTACTATTTGTGGTGATAATTTAAATATTTGGTTAAGGTGGAATCTGCCAGATTTCCCCAATATCAAATAGTTGTTTTTCCTCTTTGTAATTATTAAGCTCATTTTATCAGGTGCTGTTTGAGA
>NW_017731596.1:701517-707324 GCF_001890085.2 Hipposideros armiger
AGGCCAGTGAAGCAACGTCCTCCACAACTAGACTGAAGAACAAAAGGACAGCAACTTGTCTGTTCCCCTTCCCCCAACTCCCCAGCACTGTTCCAATTCCTCAATAAAAATCTTAAAAAAAAACAAGATAAACATCCTCTAAGCTGAAGAATAATGTGACAAAAGTCTCAAGTTGGTAACGGTGATCTTAATTCCAAATACCCCAAGTTGGCCTTGTAGACAGAGTTCTTCACTGTGAGGCTCCTAAATCTCTAATGCAAGACACATTGCCTAGGCTTGTAAGTTACTCACAGAAGAGTATCATTTACATACATGACAACTTGAATGTGACATTGAGTTATTCTCCAGGCATAGCTGCACATTGCATTTTGTCAGGAATCAGTGTGTGGGACTGTTAATGCTACAGGTAAAAAAACCCAGGTCTGGCTTGCTCTTCTTAGATGGGGAAACTCCCTTTTCAGCAGGTACCCTTAGCAAAGCTTTTGGAGCAGTTCCATGTATGACAGGAAAGGAACTGCCACCACCTTCACCTTGCCAGCCTAGGGCTCTTGCTCCCACTGCCTCCTGCCTCTGCTTTACTTGCAGTCGTGGTCCCAAGCCAGGGGTGTGAAGTGGCACCAGGATGCGGGTCAGGCTGTGGTGGAGTGGCTCCTCTAAGGACCATGTGGGTGAACTCAGGTTCTTATGTTTTTATAAGGATTTGGAAAAATATACATTTTTTTCTCTTTACATTATGAGTAAATTTATACATGTATTATCTAATTCAGCAGTGCCGTAAATATATCAGCAACTTATTTTTTTTCAAGTTTGTTAATTGGCATCCATTTACATGAAGTATAGCAGTAGTGAAGGGTTGCTTTTCAGGCAGGTATTTGGGCACATGTGTGAGTTTGTTTTGGCAGTGAGTGGGGTGGATGATTCATTTTTCAAGCACTCATCAAACTTGGCCTGAAGTTTAGTTATTGGAAAGTTAGGAGCTCAGACAACAAATATGCTTAGCTCTATACTGTTGAGATAATGAATCAATTCATTCAACTATAAATTATAATTCAATAAAGCTATACAATTTACAGTTAAAAAGCAAGAACGAAACAGTGTAAAAAGAATCTAATCAAGGCAGGGTTTGTTCATGGTGCACTTAGAGGGTGTCCTCCTGAACTTTGGCATTTTGAAATAAGGTGGTTTCAGGCGCAGGTGTTGGCATGTGCACCTGAGAGTTAGCAGCATTTCAGATTTTGCGTGGCAGTCAGCCATCTTAGTAGAAAGTTTAAACTCCAGGAAAGTATTGATTTTGTTAATCTTTAATCATTTATCTTGTAGGAGATTAGTCAGTAGCATTTTGTTATATATCAAAACACAAGTTCATGAGAAGTGCTTGTTACTCACTTGTCAGAAATAAAGAAAGCCTTCATTTGGATTTGTTTATGATCTTTCATTTGATCGTTTTGAGAACTAATTCTTAGGGATCTTTTAAGATTTCTTCTAGGCTAGTGGTATCTAAAATTAAATTTTCAGAAAATACAAATTGACATACTTAATGCAAAATTTGTTTCTAAATATTTTTTTCAGAAATGATATATCAGTCTATCGACACAAACAGTTGATATAACAAAAGCACTTGTATAGGCTTGGTCATAACTTTATTCCTCTGTTTCCCAGATTGAAGGACAAGGACATGGAGCTGTATTTGACTGTAAATTTTCACAGGATGGACAGCATTTTGCCTGTACAGATTCTCACGGGCACCTTCTGATATTTGGTTTTGGATGCAGCAAGCCATATGAAAAGGTCATTTTCAATACTTTATTTCTGCGTGTAAAATAAGAAGTTATGAAGGATATTTTGAAAACGGATTAGATGTGATTGTTAATTTGATTTCCTTGTTATTTTTAATTACAATTAACTACTTAATTTTTGTTTTCTTTAACATAAAGCCTCAAAATATCAATCTGTCAACTTCCCTTTTCTAGATCCCTGATCAGATGTTCTTCCACACTGACTATCGACCACTGATTAGAGATTCTAACAATTATGTCTTAGATGAGCAAACTCAGCAGGCGCCTCACCTCATGCCTCCACCATTCTTGGTAGATGTAGATGGAAATCCTCATCCCACCAAGTATCAGAGATTGGTACCAGGCCGAGAAAATTCTGCCGACGAGCATTTGGTTCCACAGCTAGGCTATGTGGCAACAAGTATGTGCAAAACCCTTTTTAAAAAAAAATGAAACAAAACCTTTTTATTTGAAAAACGTTAAGAACAATATAAAGAACCTCTGTACTTTCCAATTTACCAGTCATTAATATTTTGCAATATTTGTTTTATCATTTATCCCTAGATACATATTGTTTGGAACCATTGGAGGCTCAGGTTCTGGAGCTCATGTTCATTTACCCTTGAATATGTATTTTCTAAGAGCGTATTCTCTTAAATAGTCATAAACAATGATTAAAATTAGGACTTGAACACATAACACTGATCAAATCAATACATCAAATTTTGTCTGTTACTCTAATAATGCCTGTTGTAGCTTTTTTTTGTTCTTCCTGATTAGATTTCAGTTGGGGACTGCACATTCAATCTAGCTGTCATCCATTCAGTTCTGGTTATGCATTTTGGACAGAATACAGCATGATTGATGTCGTAGCTTCCCCTGAGCACCGCCAGGATGCTTAACAGTGTGTTCTGTCCAATTACTGGTCGTGTTGTCTCGGAGCACTCTGTTCAAAGGCGGTGTCCGCCAGGTTTCTCCACTGTAGAGTCATTTTGCTCTTTGTAATTAATGAGTACCGTATTTGCTGGCGTATAAGACGACTGGGCGTATAAGACGACCCCCTAACATTTCCACTCAAAATACAGAGTTTGTTATATACTCGCCGTATAAGACTACCCCCTCTTCCGCGCACCTTCCACACACCAATAAAAGGTAAAACAATATCAGATTTGATTTCAATATTTATATTTATATTCAAATGCTTATGACATGCAGGAAAACTGTCACAAGGCTGTATGTAATCAAACATATACATAAATCGCGATTCGCGATTTTGCGCTATCATACTGGGTGTATGGTCGGCTGTGTGCGATTTTGCGAGTGTGGTAAAATCGCATAACAGCAAAATCGCATAACAGCCGAGCATACACCCAGCAGCGCTGCTGATGCCTGAACGGTATGTGGAATGAAGTGGGCGGGCATCAGGAGGCCACTATGGCACGGGGCAAGCACTATGGGCAGTCTATCTGAAGTGTACCTGGCGTATAAGACGACCCCCCACTTGGAGGCATATTTTTCAGGGCCAAAAAATCGTCTTATACGCCGGCAAATACGGTAATTTGTAGGGAGATACGATGTAAATAACCTTATCAAACTTCTCGCACACGTTTTAGGATCCACTGATCATTTTTGCCTGAATCAGTTGTTAGGATGAAAGTTGCAAAATGGTTGTTTTCTAACTCTGTCATCATTTGAACCTGGATTTTATTAGTTGCCTTGTACTAACTTGCACTTTTATTTGTGTAGTTCATTAAGTTTTAGTATGGACTTATTGGTCATTACATAGTAGGTTATAATCCATTACTGTTACTATTTTATTGCTCATATTATCTTTAGATTTGACTATGAGAGCCTCTTAAAGCTGAGTTTTTGTTTTTTTTTAAAGATTTTTATTGGGGAATTGGGGGATGGGAACAGTGCTGGGGAATTGGGGGAAGGGGAACAGACAAGTTGCTGTCGTTTGTTCTTCAGTCTAGTTGTGGAGGACGTTGCTTCACTGGCCCAAGTTGGCACCATCATTGCTCTCTTCCCGGTCCAGGCAGATTAGTCGCCGGCTTCTGGACAGCCGCTCACTGCGGCTGCTGGCCGCTCATACTGGCTGCTGGCTGTTGGCGACATACGGTAGCCCATGGCAACCCACTGCCACAGGGGCTGCAGCCTACGCCGTGGCCGGTGACTCATGGCAGCCCAGCTCCAGGTTGAGCTGTTGTTCACCATCGTAGCTGTAGAGGGTGCAGCGTCACTGGCCCTCATGTGGGAACTGAACCAGCAGCCCTGTTGCTCAGAGCTGGCGTCCCAAACCAACTCTAACCAACACGCCACTCAGTCGGCCCCAGAGTTTTTTAATTGATTAGTTTTTAAAAACAGGAATTCTGACAATTGTTAATGTAATTTTAATTGTAGTCTACTGAAAGTTTTTTTTCCTCTTCATATAGATTATGTTTTATATTCATTCATTGAATTTGCAGGTGATGGAGAGGTAATTGAACAAATTATAAGCCTACAAACTAATGATAATGGTGAACGCAGCCCCGAGTCCAGTGTTCTGGATGGGATGATAAGACAGTTGCAGCAGCAGCAAGATCAGAGACTGGGAGCAGGCCAGGATACTACTGCCAGTGGACTTCCAAATGGGGAAGAAACACCACGAAGAGGTAATACTGGATGAGGTACATTTTGCCTTGATATATGGCTGGATTGAAATTGAACAGTGAATGAAGTCATTGTCAGGTGCATGCTATGGGAAAAACTTTAAGGAAGCAACGTATTTTTACAATATAAGTAGCAGTCTGGAGGTAGCTTTATTAGGTGTAAAGTTGATGTACTAACAATTGAGTATTTAATTTTCAAGTACTGTGAAAGGCTGTTGTGAAACCTTTCTTGTTCTAAAAAAGTATCTACAAAATTGTATTAAAACGAGTAAAAAGAACAAAGTGTTTTCTGAAGGAAAACTGCAGCTCTAGGTTTCCCTTTCCTAAGCATTTATAATGTTTTAAAAACTGAATTGGGCAGATCACTAATGTTTCTTACTGTGAGTCAGAGGGCTTGCAGTGAATTTTCAGGGGAAGTATTTGGCATTGTAATTATGTTAGCAGTGGCAATGAGCCGGCAATTGTTATGCAAATGAAACTCATCCTGGGGAAACATGAATACCTGTGGGAGGTTAGAGAAGCTTTGAGAAGTCTGTCAGATGCCCTCAAACCCCACCAGTGCCCCAGAGGAAATCCCTGTCCTATCACACATGCCCTGGGCACGCGGCCATAAACTTCAGCACCTTTTTCTTTTTTGCCAAATGTTTCTACTAGTGGTTGGAGAATTTGCTTTTTCTCATATGTAGACTCTTCATTTTCATTTTGTAATGGCAAAATAATTTATTTCCCAGAAATCTACTTTGAACAAATGAATATGTAGCTAGTTAAGGTATGCTTTTGTTTGTAGAAGGAAACTTGAACATGTATTTGCCAAGTTTACTGTATTACCTGTCTCTCTATCACTCAGTGCTCTCCTTTGGACAGTTTCCTTATTCAGGATGCCCTGTCACTCCTGATCTCTTTTTCACCTAATCTGCCACCTAACTGGTCTTTCGATTTTTATTTGCAGTGACTATTATATCTGGAAGTTCTAGTGATTCTCTTTAAAATCTGACTTATATTTAGTGACTTATGCTTTAAGTTTTACATCTTTTATGTATTAATTGTTTTGGATTGAACAGCACAGAATTGGGTCTGTGAGCCCTTTGTTTATGATGCGCTCTTATCATTGGTTCACATGTTGGTTCTTTTTATTTGTTTTAAATCATGATAATAACTTATATCTGTTTTTGTGGTCCTCCTCAGCTTCCCTCTCCCAAGATAACATCGCGTTTGGACCTTTCTTTGCTTTTTAAAAATACATTTAAAAAATATTTTTTTGAAGATTTTATTGGGGAATTGGGGGAGGGGAACAGCCCTGGGGAATTGGGGGAAGGGGAACAGACAAGTTGCTGTTGTTTTGTTCTTCAGTCTAGTTGTGGAGGACGTTGCTTCACTGGCC
>NW_017731596.1:708064-714249 GCF_001890085.2 Hipposideros armiger
ACTCACAGCAGCCCAGCTCCAGGTCGAGCTGTTGTTCATCATCTTAGCTGTAGAGGGCGTAGCGTCACTGGCCCTCACTGTGGGATCCGAACCGCAGCCCTGCTGCTCAGAGCTGGTGCTCCCAAGCGAGCTCTTAACCAGCTGAGCCACTTGGCCGGCTCCCAAGCCAGTTCTTAACCAATGCGCCACTCGGCCGGCCCTGTTAAGGTCATCTATTTAAGAAGTTTTATAAAACACTGAATTAAATATCTGACAAGTTGCCTTTAGTGACAAGAACAATATAGTGGAAAAATCAGGCTCCCTCAAAGACATAAGCCGCTGCACACAAGGTAATCTTGGTAGAAGATGGCATTGGGGTATGCAGGTCCTGCTAGGACCAATTCGTACTTAACTTACCATCTTTGTGGGCTTTGGATCACACGAGTGATATAAATTTGAATCCCTAACCTGGATGAAGCACAGGCCCATTTTTATGAATTCCCCGGGGAGATTCCCCCCACCCCTTTTAATCTGCATTCAGCAGAGATATACAAGTTTTCTAGTTATCTCCTGATGCCAGTAGGTAGATTAGAATTTTGTTTAGGGTATAACATTGCAAGGATTCTGGGGTTTTTTGGGGAGTGTGATGGGGGGGTTGCGGTTCTCATTTACAGCTGTGCATCTGACACAGGTCCCGAGGTCTTATCTCCCTTTTCCACGTGGCATTAAAACCCAAGCCTGGGTTACTGATTTGCACAACTTTGTCAGGGTGCCACAGTTTCAGCTCATGTCTCTAGTGTCCTCTGTTTCTAGCCCAAGTCCATTTGCAAGTCCCAAGACTTATTTACAAGAGTACCGGTATTGTTATATTTTACAGGGCATTTCTAGGAGTCTCTGGAGGAAGAGTTTCCAAGTTACATTACTAGAATACAAAGATAATCTTCATGTTACAATTATACCTTGTCTGAACTGTATAGAATGTTAGACAAATATTTATTAAATGGTTTTAAAAATTTTGTTTCACTTGCAGAGTCAAGTTTCTTTTATTTTGCTTGGTTGCTTTCCCTCGATTTGGCTGAGTTTTAAAGACCTTTAAAGCCAAACACAGACGCATTAAAAAAATTTTTGAAGCCATGCTGTCTATGGACTGGGACTATAATAAAAACTAATATGAGAAATTGAGGCTATTTTGCTTAAATTTATGGCATAAAGCCTTATTCCTTCCCGTGTTTTATTTTGGAAAAAATTAATCCTGTAGTAAAGTTTCAGGAGTGATAAAATGGAAATCCATACGCCCTTCACCGCGATCCATCGTTGTGCCACGTTTGCTTTATCCTTTTTTGTGTACACGCCCAGTGTCTGTCTGTGTCTGTCTCTCTGATCATGTGTTCTCTAAACTGTTTTATTCTAAGCTGGAGATATTGTGACACTTTATCCTTGAATGCTCCTTCCTGTATCTTCCAGGGACAGGAACATTCTTTTATATAATCAGTACTGTGACCACAGTCAAAAAAGTTTATGTTGACTGCAGGGCTATCCAGTGTTCAGTCTTTATTCACATTTGCATCCCCAGTTGTCCCAACTTTGTCCTTCATGGCTTTTTTAAATTTTAGGATTGGATCAAACCTTGCATGTTGCATTTAATTATTATGTTTCTTTTAATCTGGAACAGCTTCCTCATGGTTCTACTTTTAAAGAGTTCAGACCTGTTCCACAGAATGTCCCTCAGTTTGAATTATCTGACTATCTCATGATTGGATTCAGGTTAGACATTTGAGGCAAGTGTGTGGCGCAGTTGGTGCGGCGTTCTTAGTGTGTCAGACCAAGAGGCACAGCACACGTGCAACTCCTGCACCTTGCGTTTTTCCCTTCGCAGTGGGTTCTAGAAATCACTCCATATCCCTTCGATAGCTTCATAATACTCCACTGTGGAATATCCAGTCTGTGCAGTTAATCTTTTTTGTGGCCATTTAAGTTAGTTGTCATACTTGCTCTGATAAGTAATGTTGTGATAAAAACCTGTGCCTATGTTTTCTTCAGATTTTGGAGACTTAGTTCTATGACTTGGGCAGTTAAATTTAGAATTTATTTTTAGTTCACAATTCAAAAAATGTTTCTTAAATGTCAGTACATTTTAATGTAAATGTTTAATGCCATTTTTAGCAGGTGAAGTATAGTGTGTTTTGCAAATTGGTTCATTTGATTGGTCAACAGAATGCTGTGCATAGGAGAATGCGAAAGTTGTGTTTACTGTCATGTGGATTTTATGCTAGCAAGAAGAGCTGGTGTAGCTCGAGGAGAGGTTTATAGCCTCCCGCAAGAAAGGATCGAGCCTCCAGTTCCTCTGTTGAATCAGTAGCAGGAGCCCATCCACCGTGTTTTAAGAAAACAAGCACTTTGCTTGGGACTCCCCCCCCCCCCCAGTCTCCATTGTCCGTGATGTCCAGCTTGTCGCCTTTGCCCATCTGCTCAGCTCTGCACAGGCTCAGGGCTCACTGTTGTCTGCATTCCCTGTCACCCACTCACCCAGCTCTAATTCAAGTGCTGCCAGCATTTCCCCACTTTGCATTTTTGTCAGTTTTTAATACTCACTCTGGCAGCCGCCTGCCTGAGTGGCTCAGATTATCTCTTGAGGTCACAATTTATGTTGTTACAGTTCTTGTTATAAAGCCACTGCAGTTTGAGGAGTCTATCTTCAATGCTAATTTTTCCAAAAAG
Source organism: Hipposideros armiger (assembly GCF_001890085.2). Lineage (NCBI taxonomy): Eukaryota > Metazoa > Chordata > Mammalia > Chiroptera > Hipposideridae > Hipposideros > Hipposideros armiger. Next base: position 710,762 of record NW_017731596.1, read on the forward strand.
ATGTGTTTTTAGTGTGCAGTTTCAAAGAAAGCAAGGTTTTTAGGAATGCAGATCACAATGTCACAATAGAAAATGTACATTTAAAAGTTTCAGAAAGTCTAATAAAAATGAAATGGAGGTTAATAGTCTGTTCTGAAGTCTACATTTGACCTCCGTCATGATCCTTTTTTTCAAAGTTTTTTCGGTAGATCTTTATTTTTAGGTTAATATCTTGAAAGGAATGTATATATGCTTATTACGTGTTAAATGTATATTAGATTGAACTTTGTTTTGGAATCATTTCTTGCCTATTTTCCCCTAGGTTTTAGAAGACTAAGCTTAGACATCCAGTCTCCTCCAAACATTGGTCTGCGTCGTAGTGGACAAGTTGAAGGTGTTCGTCAGATGCATCAGAATGCGCCCCGTAGTCAGATTGCCACAGAACGCGACCTGCAGGCGTGGAAGAGAAGAGTGGTTGTGCCAGAGGTACCACTAGGCATATTTAGGTTTGTTTTAGGATATCTATTAATATTGTTTTTCTCTACAAAAATATATCTATATGGTTATTTACAGATCTTAATCCACTAGTGGTACAAATAATCATATAAATATATTTTAGTAATGGATTGGATTCTATTTTAATTGTGGTAAGAAAATAACAAAATTCTTTTTACTATGGTAAATTGTTTCATAACAAGTCTTGTTTTCATCTATACAAATACCTACTTTTCTCCCTTCAGTATTATTTTGAAAGAAATCCTAGACATAATATTATTTTGTCAATAAGTATGTCAGTATGTATTTGTAAAAGACAAGGAATTGTCTTATAAGCACAATGCCATTATCGTACCTTAAAAAAACAACTGTTCAATAGAACCAAACATCCAGTGTTTAAATTTCCAGTTGTTTCACATGTCATAAACATTTTTAGTTCTTTTGTAAGACTTGCTTCATTATTTTTTAATTTTGTCAGGAGGGACATAAAATCTGTTTTCTTTTTGTAATGCCAGCAGGCATTGATGCTCACTCTTTGATTTTCACGCTTAGATTTCATTCATTTATTAGAGATTATAAAATAATGATACTTCAGTTCTGTGAAGTCTTCATTTATTATCTTGGATACTTCTAAAAAAGAAATTTACCCAAATCTAATATTTGATTATCCAGTATATAAAAGACAGAGTAGATGCTTGATTATTTTGCTCTATTTGCCTTCAAAATAAAGATTTATTCCGTCATCTTCCAGCAATGACCCAATTTGTATGTTTGTGTTTTCTGTATAAATCACGCTGCTGTGATTTAGCTTATTTATAATATTCCTTATTGATACTTACATTGTCCTATCTCTGTCCAGGACTCAGGTTGGCCCTGAGTCCTTTTGAAATGACTGTGGTAGCCTTCCATAGTGTCCTTGCTGTTATGAGTGGCAAAGTGTAACAGGTTTATCTGGTAAATTTCTTGACCTAGACTTGGAATTAGTCTTTTCTCTTAAGCAGTCCTATTTTCTTTCAGTGGGAAATGATATTTCATAATTATAATCTGGGCAGTAGAGTCTTGCTACCTTGCTACTTACTGAATTGTAATATACTGATTTTCAAGTTATTGAAATGGAGGCAGCAAATACTGTCTTTAATATCTAAACTCTTTCAGTGTTCTGTCATGTTTGTGTCTCATAATGACTAATACCTTGAAGATCATTTTGTAAAAGCGTTTCCTTCATGTGTTTAGCTAGAGGAGTTTCAGTGATTGGTGGAATAATATTGACTAATACTTATAAATTGTGCAGTGAATTTGAGAGTGTTTAAAGTGCACTATGAAATAGTGAAAAGCAAAATCTGGGATTGGGACAGGATAAGAAATACAGAAAATCATCATCATGTATGTAGAATGCTGTAATTAAGTTTTCAAATTGTGTCTTGAGTTGTATGGTCATCAGAGCCAAAAGTGTCATTTTGGGGTACTTTTGTTCGTCAAAACCAAGGGAAGCAAACCAGCATCAGGAGTGAAAGACCTGAAGTGTAGTTCCTTCAGGCATTTGTTTTCTTTATATAAAGGAAGACTAGAAATAGTTGAAGGCTGGAATCATTGTTTCCCAGTTCATCAGGGTCTCAGGTTCCTCTGTTTCTGATCTCCATCTTAGACTGTGGATTTCAATCTTAAGGTCAACTCAAAGTCCAAGATAGCTGGTCATCGCATATCCACATCTGTGATGGAGGCTGAGATTTAGGCCAGAGGAGGAGGAGAGGCAGAAGGCAAAAAGGGCATGTCTGGTTGAGGGAACTTCATTTAAGCAGACTTAATGATCCTACATGACGTTGCTGCATAAGTAATTCATTGACCAGAAAGTCCTCATATGGCTGTACGAAGCTACAGAGGAAGCTAGGCGATAGCTTGTATTTAGGGCAACGAAGAGCCTGGGTAAAAACAGGTTCTGTTTCTAAAGAAGAGAGTGAGAATGGATTTTGTGAGTCAGCTAGCTGTCTGCCATGAAATAATTTTCCCAAAGAAGAGCATTGCAATTTCTAGCGCTGTATTCTGAAATATATGTGGGGCTTGATGGAGATGCTGAGTGATGTCATAATGCTCAGAGCCTTTGACAGCAGTCCTTACAGGGGGGGAGCAAAGGCACATTTCACATAGCTGTTCATCAGTGTCATTTCATAAAGAATCAAGAAACATGTGTTTTCTGGCTGTTAAAGTCGCGTGTATCCATTATGAGAAATTTAGGTAATAAAAGTATGAGAAGATAAATGACCCTACTGTGCAAAAAAATGAGCACACAGTGTTGCTTCCCAGTAGAGGATTCTGTTTGGGGCTAGAATTCAGGCAGGCATATAGTTTGTCTTAATCTAATAATAGTAGAAATTCTATTCATTCTAAAAGAATGAATTGCATATACACTCTGTGGTCTTTTCTAATATCACTTTTCTTAGCTGAGTGATATTAGCAATCCATTAGGCATAGAATCTCACACAATGGAAGATACTTTTGAAGCGCTAGAGAGTTCCTTTGCTTTATTATTGATTGAAAATGAATTGTGTATAGTGTTTCATTGTCAAAACAAAGGGAAGCAGGGTGGGCCGAGTGGCTCAGCTGGTTAAAAGCTCACTTGGGAGCACCAGCTCTGAGCAGCAGGGCTGCGGTTTGGATCCCACATTGAGGGCCAGTGACGCCGCACCCTCTACAGGTAAGATGGCGAACAACAGCTTGACCTGGAGCTGGGCTGCTGTGAGTCGCTGGCGACAATGTAGGCTGCAGCGGGGCTGCAGTGGGCTGCTGTGAGCTACGTGAGTGGCTGGCAGCCAGCGTGAGCGGCCAGCAGCTGATGTGAGCTACCGGGAGCCACTGTGAGTGACCGACCAATGACCGGCGACCGATTGCCTCACCCAGGAAGAGCACAATGATCATACCACCATGGTCCAGTGAAGCGACGTCCTCCACAACTAGACTGAAGAACAAAAGGACAGCAACTTGTCTGTTCCCCTTCCACAATTCCCCAGCGCTGTTAC
>NW_017731596.1:716475-720537 GCF_001890085.2 Hipposideros armiger
TTTATTCCTTAGTATTTTTATTTTTGAATTTACTTGAGTATCAAGTGAACAGCATTAACATTGAGGTCACAGAGAATACACAAAATGTATGTAAGATCAATGCTACAAGACTAGTGAAAAATGGTTGTGTGTTGGCAGGATTTTATCAGAATTGATCACTTGGTCTTGAAATTACCGTAAGAGATGGCCTGTGCGTGTCTGGCTGCCATCAACTAACTTGTTTAAGCTTGATGTTTGGTGCTTTTGTGTATAACTTGGGCTTTGAGAATTAAATAAAAATAGTTTTTATCGTACTATTTAATTTAAAAGTGATTGAACTCATCATTATGTCAAGTACTGAAAAGAAAAAATGGAGTCTATCTGAATATCTGTTGAAAAAAATTTTTTTTTGCACTGCTTTTTTTTTTTTTTTTAATTGGAAGGGAACAGTGTTGGGGAATTGGGGAAGGGGAACAGACAAGTTGTTCTTCAGTCTTAGTTGTGGAGGGCACCAGTCACCATCTGGCTGCCCGTCGACAGCTCATGGCCTCTAAGCTCAAGGTGCTGTGTTCAATCTTAGTTGCGGGTGGTCATAGCCACCATCCCATGCGGGAGTCGGACCAGCAGCCTGGTTGTTAAGAGTGCATGTTCTATCCACTGAGCTATCTGGGTGGCAGCTCAGCTCAAGGTGCCAAGTTCAGTCTTAGTTGCAGGCAGGCATAGCCCATCATCAAACAGGTATCTCACCAGCTGAGACATCCTGCCACCTGTTGGCAGCTCAGCGGCAGCTCAGCTCGGTGTAGCTCACTGGCCCATGTGGGAATCAAACTGGGTGACCCTGTTGCTAAGAGCTTGAGCTCTTAACCAACTGAGCCACTTGGCCGGCCCTCAGTGGTAGTTTTGATCCACCTGTGTTTATACATTACCAGTCATGAAACTCATTAATGAATTTTTGCTTGAACAAGAATTGGTACAGACAAAAGAAAAGCGTAATTCATTTTAAAATCAGCCAGTGATAGGTTGAAATGATAATACACACCATTGATTATCAAACAGAAGGCACTAATGTGCAAGTTTATTTGTATATTAATTCAAGGACTATGTGCATTCCACTTGTGTGATTCCACTTGTGACTTTGGTGTTTGAGAAATGTAGTATGCCCTTCCCTTAAAAAAAAAAATCAATGTAGCTATTTTATTTGGCTGATTCTTAAAGATTATTTTAATTGTTTTGAGAAGAATAATATTTTAAAAATTTAAGCAGAATTGAAAAGTGCTGACAAATCATCCAAAAATTTAAAACCTGGAAATAACTAAGGTTAGTATTTGAAGATTATTTCAGGTATTTCTCTATACCTGTGGGTACACATATAGTGATACATTTCTTAGGGTTGGTTACTGCATCATAATATTTTCACTTCTAAGATATATATTTTTTTAAGTGACACCCTTTTTGGGTTATTGTTATTCATGGCATACCAATGAACGATTTTTTGGGAAAATTCTGATCTAATATGTGCCTAATTTAGCCATGTCTTCTAAGTATCTTAAAAGTTAAAATACCAAGGTTGATTTAACAGCATACAGCAAAATTATTATTCATTAAAGAATATTTTCTTTTACTTTTCAACTATTATTATGTATTATTTTTTTACCTTAAATCTTCTTGGGAATTTGATAGAATACCCTTTTTGTTGAAGATTGTACTTATTTAGGTGTTAATTTTTATCTACATGTTCCTTTATGTTGCAGTCTGATTCAGTGGTTTTGATGTCACAGTCTAGGCAGAGGACATGTAGGCGTAAATATCCATTTTATGGTAGAAGGAATCTTGGACGGATTGAGTTATCTTCTGGAAATGAATCTTCAAGCTCTATAAGACATGTGAGTTTTATAACTTTAAAATATATAAAATAATCTTAAAAAATTTGTCTTGTCTTACTTTGAATCTATCCTAAAATTATGTGAAAATAAAGTGTTCTATAGAGGTTAAAATGAAATTTCACGTTTGAATTCTAACAAAAATTTTGAACAGCTTCATAGAGGTACTCACTTGCTACACAAGTGTACTTCAGTGGTTTTAGTGTATTAACAGAATTAGTTCATTATCACCACTATTTCAAAATACTTTCATCACCTCTAAAAAGAAACCTTATACCTATTTTTAGTCACTTCTCATTCCCATTCCATCCAGCCCCTGGCAACCACTAATCCACTGTCCGTCTCTGGATTTGCCTATTCTGGACATTTCACATGAATGGAATCATACAGTATGATTTTGTGACTTTCCCCCCCCCCCCCCACTTAGTTTAATGTTTTCAAGGCTGATCCATGTGTAGCATGTATCAGTTCATTCTTTTTCATTGCCTAGTATATGAGTATACCACATTTTGTTTATCCACTCATCAGCTGATGGACATTTGTATTATTTCCACCTTTTGGCTACTATGAATACTGCTTATTAACATTCATGTATGGGTTTTGTTTGGACATGAGTTTTTCATTCATTTGGGTAGGTATCTAGGAGTCACTTTGCTGGGTCATGTGGCAGCCCGATGTTTTAACTGTTTTGGACTTGCCAGACTTGTTTCCTAAAGCAGCTGTATATTCCTATCAGTGTTAGATGAGGGTTCCAGTTTCTCTACATCCTCGCCAACACTTGTTATTGTCTGTCGTTCTGATTTTAGCTGTCTTAGTGGGCGTGAAGTGGTATCTCACTGTGGTTTTGATTTGCATTTCCCTAGTGACTAATGATGTTGAATATATTTTCATGTGCTTATTTTCCCTTTGTATATTTTTGGAAAAATTTCCAAAACTTCCAAAATGCACATCTGTTGTCCATTTTTCAATTTGGGTTTTTAAAAATTGCTTTAACAGTTTTTTATATTCTGCATATAAGTTTTTTTATCAGATAATATAACTTGCAAATATTTTCTCCCGTTCAGTGGGTTGTCTTTCACTTCTTTTGATGGTTTCCTTTGAAGCATGGAAGTTTTACATTTGAAGTCTAGTTTTTTATTTTTCCTTTGTTGCTTGTGCTTTTGCTGTCATATCTGTCTTTGTCTAACCCCTTTACTTTCAGTAATCAGGTAAGTTAGTGGTCTTCATTTTTATTTTTCTTGGGAAACCAATATTTTTGGTAGAGTATTTAAAAATTAATATTAGAATGTTAATATTTTCTAATTCAGTAATGTTTTGCGGATGAATTGTTCCATATTGATGAAAATTTCATTTTATTGTTTTATAAAGCATTAATATTGAGTTTAAATCCAAATTTTTCCCCTTGGACAATTTGCTTAACCTTTCTGTGCTTCTGCCCACACCTGTAGAAGTAATTAGTAGTAGTGTGTCCCTCAGGTGTTGTGAGAATTAATTCAGTTAATCATGTAAAGTGCTTAAAACAGTGCCTAATATCTGATAATATTAGCTGCGTTATCCAAACTGTTCATTTAAATGATTTTCTTTTATGTAATGAGACTTTTTATGTTATTTTCTTCTCATTTTTAGTGTATTGAGCTGTTTTAACCCTTTCTGAATGATTTTGGGTAATTATGATAAACGTTCCCACTCATCCTCTCTACTCTCTAGGTAACCCGTTTCACTAGTTTTTTGTTCGTCCTTTTTGTATTTTTTCCCCACACATTGTTCAATGTATATTTTTTTCTCCTTTTGTACAAAAATATATAGCGTACTGCAGATGCGTTTTTGCACTTTGACCTCTTTTCACTTAAAATATTCTTTTTTCTTTTTTTTTTTAAAGATTTTTTATTGGGGAATTGGGGGGATGGGAACAGTGCTGGGGAATTGGGGGAAGGGAACAGACAAGTTGCTGTTGTTTTGTTCTTCAGTCTAGTTGTGGAGGACGTTGCTTCCCTGGCCCAAGTTGGCACCATCATTGCGCTCTTCCCGGGCGAGGCAGATTAGTCACTGGCTTCTGGACGGCCGCTCACTGCGGCTGCTGGCCGCTCACGCTGGCTGCTGGCTATATACGGTAGCCCATGGCAACCCACTGCCACAGGGGCTGCAGCCTACCCCATCGCTGGCGACTCACGGCAGCCCAGCTCCAGGTTGAGCTGTTGTTCAG
>NW_017731596.1:721202-722828 GCF_001890085.2 Hipposideros armiger
TCGGTCGCCGGTCGTTAGTCGGCCGCTCACAGTGGCTACCAGCCGCTCACGCTGGCTGCCAGCCACTCATGTAGCTCACGGCACCGCACTACGGCACCGCACTGCAGCCCCGCTGCAGCCTACATTGTCGCCAGCGACTCACAGCAGCCCAGCTCCAGGTTGAGCTGTTGTTCACCATCGTACCTGTAGAGGGCAAGCGTCACTGGCCCTCAATGCGGGATCCAAACCGCAGCCCTGCTGCTCAGAGCTGGTGCTCCCAAGCGAGCTCTTATCCAGCTGAGGCACTCGGCCGGCCCTCCGGTGGGGTTTTAAAGTGAACAAAAAACGTAAAGCCATGTGTTTTCAGTAATGTTCAAATTGGGAGAAAAAGGACATTGAGTCAGTTGAGTTCTGTAACCATGGAGAAGAAAAATAATGATCAGTACCTTTCTCATGGTGGGAGGTTATTTGCTTTGAAATTGGTCACAGTAACATTATCTTTCTGTTTTATCATGTAAATAAAATAGAGGTGATTAGAACAACTGGTTTACATTGGTATTCTGGTTTTCTACAAATTGTAAAACATGCAGTAAGAATAGCAGGAGGATTCTGCTCTTATTTTTTCGAGAGGAAAAAACTGCAATCTTGAAAAGTCTTGCGACATTTTGAGTAGCTAATTTGAGAGATCCGGTTTGAATTGGTCCTAATAGAGCCAATAAAAATACAAATGAGTGACCATTTCTGTGTAAAATACAAAAAATAGTACTTCCTAGCTGCTGTTGAGATTATATTTGTATTTATATTAAATTTATAATAAAATACAGCTTGAATGAAGGTTTATTATAACTTGAGGAATTTTCTGTGTTTGTTTAAAAAGTATATGCTTGTATAAGCTTATTCCTAGAATCATAATGACTAATTTTTTCTGTTAATATATTTATCCATCAGTTCAGTAACTAATATAACTGGATACTTAAATTTGTAGGAAGTTGGAAGACTTCAGAATAGAGAAAGGTGAAGAGGAAAGAAATCTTTATATAATTGGAAGAAAAAGGAAGACTCTCCAGCTCTCACAAAAGGTAACCTAAATTCTATTTTCTTAGGGATAAGCAAATTAAAAATTAAACTGAAATTTAGTTTTCTTTTGATCAGGTGAGGATATTAGTAATTTGCATCTGAAGTGGAATAATGTATCTTGCTTAAAGCCTGTTTTGGGGGATTTAACACAGTATACGTAAGTGTGTAAGCTGTTAGGAAAGAGTAGTGGTTTGGAAACTTGAGGAAAGTAGCTTAATGCCTAACAGTGCTAATGGATTCTAGAACAGTATTCTTTAATGACCACTCAGGTCAAGAACGAAAACATTACCAGCCCATCAAAAGCATTTTGTGTCCATTCCCAATCACTACCCTTTCCTTTCTCCCACAGGTAACCAACAGTCTTACTTCTAAAACTGTTGGTTAGCTTTGCCTGTTTCTGAAGGTTATCCAAATCATGCATTTATAAAAAATTTCAGATGTTACAATGATTTATAACTCTTCAAACTCAAGAAAATTTTATTCGGGCCGGCCGAGTGGCTCAGTTGGTTAAGAGCTCGCTCAAGAGTTTGAGCTCTGAGCAACAGCGGTTTGAGTCCAGCCCGAGCTGAG
>NW_017731596.1:727278-755394 GCF_001890085.2 Hipposideros armiger
GAGGGCAGTGTCACTGGCCCTCATATGTGGGATCTGAACCGGGGCCCTCTGGCGTCCCAAGCCAGTTCTTAACCATCACGCCACTTGGCCGGCCCCACTTAAAATATTCTTGAAATCACTGTATCAGTTCACAAGTATTTTCCAGTTTTTTTTTTTTTTTTGAGTTACATCATACTTAATTGTAATTGTGGTTGTAACAGTTTACTTAACTACTTTCCTTGTCGTGGCCATTTAGGATGTTTCCATTGTTTTTGTTAACAAATAATACTACGGTGAATAATCTTTTGTATATGTATACACTTTTGTATTGTTGGAGATGTAATTTGGGGGTATATTTCTTGAATGTAGTTGCTGAGTCAAAAGATAAATGCATATGAATTTTATGAGATATTGATAAAAATTCCCTAAAGGAGAATTTCAACTTGCATTCCTACCTGTGGTCTATGAGAGTGCCTGGTTCCCTACCCTTTAGCCAACAGCGCATGTTACATTTTTCTAATTTTTGCCAATTTAATTGGTGGGAGATGATACCTTAGTGTAGTTTTATTTTTTATGTTTTGGCAATTTTTTATGTGATAAAATACATATAGCCCACAATTTGCCCTTTTAATGATTTTTAAGTATATAGTTCAGTGGCATTAACTATAACTATCACCATTGTACATTCTTCGCACTTTTTCATCTTCTCAAATAGAAACTACTCATTAACCATTAACTCCCTATTGTTCTTTCTCCTTGACCTCTGGTAATCTCTTGCCTACTTTCTGTTGCTATGAATTTGCCTATTCTAGATACCTCATAGAAGTGGAATCATACAATATTTGTTCTTTTGTCTGGTTTATTTCACGTTGTAATTTTTTTTTTTTCTGTTGTGTGAAGTTGAATATCTTTTCTATACTTAAAGTCTCTTACATCTTTGTGCATTGTATGTGTCTTTTGGCTCTTTCTCTAGTGTTTTTAGTCTTTTCCCCCTTAATTAAAAAAATTTTATATGTTAGGTATGTTAGTTTTTTATCTTTGATATACTAGGGGTGCCATCAGGGTGCCAAAAAAAAAAATATATATATACATGACTTTTATTTATCTTTTGTTATCGGTATATATTGAGTTACAATTTTAATACAATTATTTTCTTTCTTAAAATGTGTATACATTTTTTTGGCACCCTCGAATATTGAGAATGTTTGCTCCCTGCTCTAAGTTAGTGAGCTTTTCTCTGCTTTTATAGCCCCTTAGTAGTTATTTTTTGTGTGGATGAAGGCTATTGATTTCAGTAGGTTTAATTTTTTTTACATATCTTGATATGTTACTGAATTTTTGAGTTAATTTTATCATTGATTTTTGTGAGGTGTTCCAGGTATACTTTTATACAAATGCTTAGTTTTACTACTTCTTTTCTAATTTTTACACCTCTAATTGATTTCTCTTGTCTAATTGCCTTAATATTTCTAGTACAGTGTTGAATAGTAGTGGAGAAATTGGACCGCATTCCTGTTGGTGGAAATGTGTCTACTATTTTCACATTAAGATGCTTTATTTTAGGTCTGTACAGTATACATATATATCTTATTATATTAGGGAAATATCTGTTAATGCTTATTTCCTTAAGTCTTTTTGAAAAATCAGGAATGATGATAATTTTTTTTTCTTTTTAATAAAATCAGTGGTATTAATGTTAAGATTCTTTGTACCTATTAATTTGGTGTATTTTAAATTAATGGGAAACTTGTAAACTAATTCATACATAATGTAGAATATTAAACCCAATTGACCTTTTAAAGTAAATTATACTTTTGTGTTGTGGCAGTTTGTTTTTTACCTCTTACAGTGGTATGAATTCATTCTCCTGCATTGTTGTAGAGGTGGGTTTGTGTATATGTATGTATGTATGTTGGTTCCATTCTGTTTGGGTTGTAAAGCTCTGATAGTAGTAAAGTATGGGCTTTAGAGTTAGCTTAATTTCTTATTCCAGTTTTTGAAATTATTCTCCTTTGCCCCCAAGTATATTGCTTTATGTTTCTTAGCCTTGGGTTTCCCTACATATAAAGAGGTAGTAAGTAGTGGGCAGGTAGGGAGTTGGGTGACAATACAGCACTCATAGGCAGGGTGGGTCCAATCCTTGTGGAATTTGAAGCTTGTGTCATTTTAGGGACATTCTTTAGAAGGTCAGAGTTCTTTTTCTTTAAGATAGGCACAGGGCCTTGGGAGGAGGCAAGTTAAATTGAAAGCCTCTGCCATTTGTTTCATTAGCTTTATGTTAACACTGCCTCTGTTTACAGAGCTGTGTTTCCAGAATTGACATAATACAGTGTCTGGTTTCCAGATATTTATTTCTTTTATTACTGTGATTTTAAGTCCATTTTGAGTATAAAAGCAGATGTCATTCGCCTAAGAATCTATACTCCTGGAATAGCATTGGGCCCACATTTTGAGAAACAATTTTTTAGACTATGTTGACTTTGCATTTTGCCTATTCACATGAAATAAAGGTAGATATTCACTTGAGATTCGGTCTTTTGAGTGTCAGTTCTCAATGGCCTTAGCGTTATCCATTACCAATGCGCCTAATTTAAGTGGCTGTTAGAGGTAAAAGTCATGTCTCAATTTAAAAGTGTCTGCCTTGTATCCAGGACCAGAACTTAAAGTAAACTGTAGCTGTTAGAGTGTGGGATCAGATAGTTGTTTGTTCCCATCTCTTCTCTATATTGACGTAAAAAAACCAAAAACCAAAACAAAAAAATAACAAAACAACTTTATGTTTCAGAATAGCTTTAGGTTTACAGAAAAACTGCACAGTAAGTACAGCGAGTTCTCTGTACTACCTCTCCCCCACATAGTCTTTCCTATTAGTAATGTCTATCATAGATTAGTGGGGAATGTGTGCTACAGCTAATGAATCAATTTTTATACATTGTTGTGAACTAAACTCCATAGTTTACATTAGGGATCACTGTCGTGCAGTTTTATGGGTTTTGACAAATGCATAATGTTATATATCTACAGAAAAATTTCACTGCTTTAACCACTCCCCCCCACCCCCCACCCCCACCCCGCCTGTTGTCTTATGCCTGATAAAAAAAGAGATGTAGTAAAAACATTTCTTCTTTGGAAAGTTTATCTAATTGTATTTATTACCCAGATATCATACTTCTGAGATGATTGGAATAACATTGTATTATGTGTCCTCAGAGATCAAGACTTTTATTTTATTTGTTCCCTGTTGCAAATTAGGAGACTTCCTGTGATCAAAGTGAAGGTTCTTGTTCTTCTGAAGAAGAAGAATGGAAAAGTGATAGAAGAAGTGAAAGTTATAGTGAAAGTTCAAGGTATGTATTTTTAATTGTTGTGATCTTTTAATCATTGTAGTTGTAGCTTTGGATGGAATTGTACTTGACTGGCATTTTATGGAACAATTAACATTGAGTTTTTAATACATTTAAAAGGAGAAGAAAACTGGATTAACAGCTATTTATTTCTATAGAAAATACTTTGAATATTTTTATTTAGCTGTAAACATTTTGAGCCAGCATTGTAAAATATGTGTATTCAAAATGTCAATTATTCTTGGGCTGTATTCACAAAGAGCAGTATCCAAAGTATTTGTGGTAAAACCATCATTACATTCATCACTAGTTATTGTATGTATTATGTTTTGGTATCCAGATTTCATGGGACCAAGATGTTAACATCTGTTCCTCATCTTGGTAAATGTCAGGTTTGTCCTGACGGATGCTCAAGCCATAAACCTGCATGTCATTCTCTTCACAATGTATCCATCATCAAGTCTAGGAAGTTCTCCCTTCTAAATATGACTCAAATGATCTTATTTCTGTTTCCACTGACACTGCTGGTCTAGACCACCATACTATATATACGTCCTGCTTCCTTTCTTGTCTTCTTTTATCCATTGTGATTAAGAACTGGAGTGACGGTTAGAACACATGTCTTCTCTTTAAAAAAAATTTTTTTTAATTGGAAAATTTACATAACATAAATTTATTTCTTAACCATTTTTAACTGTACAGCGCAACAGTGTTAAGTACGTTCACAGTGCTGTGCAACAAATCTCCAGAACTCGTTCAGCCTTGCCAATCTGAAACTGTTCCCATTAAACAGTAGTTCTGTCTACCTCACCCCCCAAGTTCCTGGCATTCACTGTTCTCTTCTGTTCCTGTGTTCATTGTCTTCTAGTTCAGCTTTTCTTGAATTTTATTACACAGAGTAGATGCTCTTAATTTTTTTTTTTAACAGCTGTCTTTATAATAAGTAGCTTTTGGAAATGTTTGCATTTGTGTGAGTGTGTGTTTTATCGAGCCTGGAAGGTACGTGGTTGGCCAGTGATGCCCCAGTGGGCCCTTCACCATCTTTTTCTGTGTTTGCTGAAGCTCGTTGTGGGCTGGGAACTGGGTGGTGTTCTGGATCAGTTTCCTGTTTGATTCTGCTTTTGTTCAGGGCGGGCTACGTCCCTCTCTTTGATCTTCTGTCACAGCGGGGCAAGGCCCTCTCCCGGCAGGAAGCTCTGATCACACACAGCTTTCTGTTTGCTGTGGCCACACTTTCCTTGGGCTTCTCAGTATATTCACTGATGGTTTGTCATTCCAGTAAAATTTATTTTTTATTTTTTATTGGGGAATTGGGGGGATGGGAACAGCGCTGGGGAATTGGGGAGGGGGAAGGGGAACAGACAAGTTGCTGTCCTTTTGTTCTTCAGTCTAGTTGTGGAGGACGTTGCTTCACTGGCCCAAGTTGGCACCATCATTGTGCTCTTCCCGGGCGAGGCAGACCAGTCGCCGGCTTCTGGACGGCCGCTCACTGCGGCTGCTGGCTGCTCACGCTGGCTGCTGGCTACACACGGTAGCCCATGGCAACCCACTGCCACAGGGACTGCAGCCTACGCCGTCGCCGGCGACTCACGGCAGCCCAGCTCCAGGTTGAGCTGTTGTTCAGCATCTTAGCTGTAGAGGGCAGTGTCACTGGCCCTCATATGTGGGATCCGAACCGGGGACCTCTGGCGTCCCAAGCCAGTTCTTAACCATCGCGCCACTTGGCCGGCCCCCCCAGTAAAATTTTTTGTAAACTATTCCTGAGTCTCCTTCAACTTAGGGGAGGGGCCGCTTAGGTTCTGCATGACGACTATTTTCATAACTACACTTCATTTTTTAAAATCTCCAGATGTTGTGCTCTATGAGGTGTCATCTATATTACATATAAAAACTTTCTTAGGTGTACATTGTTTCCTAATTTTCAGCATCAGTCACGGTTTCTCTCTTTTTTATGATCTTTGTAGAGAGGGCAGATTGTTCAGGTTGAATCTTCCTGACGTCTTTCTTTCCCTCATCTTCATGTCTGCTTTCTTCTCTCTCATCTTAAGATTATATGTTTAATTTGGTGTTAGGGCTTAGATTTTGGCTCAATACAGTTTAACATGTTTTCCTTTTCTAGTGACTCTTCATCTAGATACTCTGATTGGACAGCTGATGCAGGCATCAATTTGCAGCCTCCATTACGAACATCATCTCGTCGGCGAATTACCCGATTTTGTAGTAGTTCAGAGGATGAAATGTCTACTGAGAATTTATCTCCTCCAAAAAGGAGACGAAAGAGAAAGAAAGAAAATGAGTCTAAAAATGAGGTAAGAAAATATCTTTAGAAATTAGAAATCTTTGGGAAATTGGAGCCTTTATTTTTTTATTGACATTGTTATGTCATCAGGAGTCAAATGTAAAATGTAAACTTATTTTTGGAAAAGATACTTTATTTTTAAAACTTCTCTTTCTTATCTGCTCTGAGTTGGACTTGGTGCTTAAGTATTTCTGAATCTGAAACTTAAAGGGAAAGCTCTGTTTTGCTCAGAATCCCACCATATCTCTTTTCTCCTGTTAATATCAACATGAAAAAAACCAAAAAACTTCAAGGCATTTTAAGGCATTTTCTTCTTCTTTTGTCTATTATGGCCATGTTTCCCATTTTCATTTGGTATGTTCTGTCTTCATATTTTTCTCGTAATTGTAATAATCCTATTCCTTACTAATGTACAGTGCTTGTGATCCTGTTGTGCAGGTAGCTGTCGTTACCCATGCTGTTACCTCTTTGTAGTAGTTATCCATTGCTGTGAAACGTATTACACTGAAACTTAGCTGCTTAAAACAGCAAACACGCATTACTTCATGTTTTGATGGGTCAGGCATTGGGGAGCTGATTAGCTTGGTGATTTTGGCTTATGAGGTTGCAGTGATCATATTGGCTGGGGCTGCAGCTGTTTGGAGGCTCGATTGGGCTCGATGATCTTCTTCACAGCTTATTCATGTGGCAGCTGGCCGGTGGCCTCAGTCCCTCATTGCATGAGCCTTTCCGTAGGGCTGCTTGAGTGTCTTCATGACATGGTGGCTGACTTCTCCCCACCTCCTGAGAGCAAGAGATCCAAAAGTGTAAGCGGGGGAGTAAGCCCTGCTGTCTTTCATGACCTAGTCTTAGAAGTCACACATTGTCACTTCTGCTTTATTCTATTCGTTAGAAGCACGTTGAGCCCATACTCAAGCAGAGGAGACTTTGGAGAGCTGAATATCATAGATGTGTGGTCATATTTTAAGAGCATCAGTCTTAAAATCTCAAATCAAGAGGAGAATTCCCATGGTGATGAGTCTGGTGAAATTCAGAGTGGCGTCCCGCCAAGCAGGCTGTGTGTTGTGGAGGACTTAGGTTGGAAATTGCCCCCATCCCTCAGATGTAAGGTGTTACGAAGAGCCTATTAGAAAATCAGGAGGTAGTACGAAAAAGGCTAGATAGAGCTACTTGCAGACAAGTGATGTGGTCCTGTGTAAAGGAACCAGATATGTATGCTGTTTAGAAACTAATTAGTAGGTAACGTGCCAATAAATAGTCATTCTGAATGGAGCAGTTTCTTCTGTTTTTTAGCCAAAGGGTACATGCTGCTCCTTTCTCTTCTACCAAACTTTGTTCTTCCTCTTGGCAGAATTTGCGGAGGGTGACTCCGACAGAGCTTGCAGATATGGAACATTTATGTGAATTGCATCCTCCAGTTTGGATAACTGACACCACACTTCGAAAGTCTCCTTTTGTTCCTCAGATGGGTGATGAGGTGAGACTCATCCAACTTAGAAACATGAGTGTGGAACATAAAATTATTACTCTTTAAGTTTTTTTATTTTTAAAAAATTTTTATTGGGGAATTGGGAGATGGTAACAGCGCTGGAGAATTGGGGGAAGGGAAACAGACAAGTTGCTGTCGTTTGTTCTTCAGTCTAGTTGTGGAGGACGTTGCTTCACTGGCCCAAGTTGGCACCATCATTGCTCTCTTCCCGGTCCAGGCAGATCAGTCGCCGACTTCTGGACAGCCGCTCACTGTGGCTGCTGGCCGCTCACGCTGGCTGCTGGCTACATGGCAACCCACTGCCCCAGGGGCTGCAGCCTACGCCGTCGCCGGCGACTCACGGCAGCCCAGCTCCAGGTTGAGCTGTTGTTCAGCATCTTAGCTGTGGAGGGCAGTGTCACTGGCCCTCATATGTGGGATCCGAACCGGGGTCCCCTGGCGTCCCAAGCCAGCTCTTAACCAATGCGCCACTCGGCCGTCCCACTCTTTTTAAGTTTTTATTTTTATTTTGAAACATGTGACTTCCTTTTGTAGGTAATATATTTTCGACAGGGTCATGAAGCTTATATTGAGGCCGTCAGAAGAAATAACATTTATGAACTGAACCCTAACAAGGAGCCATGGAGAAAAATGGATCTTAGGGTAAGATGATGATGTTATTAAACATTTAGCACATATATAATTAAATTACTTAAAAATCCATTAAAAAAACATGTAGGTATATCTTTACATTAATTTCCTACTTAAAA
Organism: Hipposideros armiger; assembly: GCF_001890085.2. NCBI lineage: Eukaryota > Metazoa > Chordata > Mammalia > Chiroptera > Hipposideridae > Hipposideros > Hipposideros armiger. Next base: position 735,139 of record NW_017731596.1, read on the forward strand.
ACATTTCTGCTGTTTCCTACTAAGCCTTAAAATCTGGCAGAAAGACTCGTGTTTATCAATGGGCAGTCTTTGTATATTGCTGATTGGCATGTAATATTCTAAATGCCTTAGTATTTCCTAGGAGGGTAGCTTTGCAGTATGTGTCATTAATCTTCAAATGCACATGCCCAGGATAGATTTTCAGAAGTGCAGGTTTTCAAAAGAAGAAATACCAGTCGGAAAAAAGCCTCAACCTCATGCATAATATAGAAAAACTTTAGCTCCTCTGTACTTAGCCAATTTTGTAAAATTTATTTGTTCATATATTTAAAGAAAATGCTAAAAGTTTTAGCAAGTTAGCGAAGGTTTTGGTTTGTTAACAGTTTTTCAAGTTGGTGATTAAGGGTGCATGAAACAGTCTAGGTTTTGTAGAGGGTATCTTGGCAGTTGGAATTGAAACTGAAAAATATTTAGACCTTTTAAATCAGTGATTTTACTTCTGGTAATTTTGGAAACAATGAGAAATGCATTCAAACTTATGAGCAAGGCAGTTCTATGTCATTGTACACGGAAACAAAAAAAAATTGAAAAAATCCAGATGTCCCACAATACTGAATGAATCAAGTCATGGCATATTTCACACATTTGACTGTGTAGAGTCTACCATATAATTGAGGCTTCTAAAGTATTTGTTGAATGAATGGTTGTTAAATTTTCACAATGTGTTATTCAGGAAAAATGGCGCACGAAACACTGTTTGTTATGATAAAAATTGAAAGACATATGTAGCCCAACCATATACTTTTATGTTTTCGATACTTTCAATAATAACTGTTAGAAGAGGAAAAATATTTTAACCAAAGATAAGCTGTTCTTAACACTCACAATGATCTTAATGGCTGTACTTCTATGAATTTGGCTTTCGATACGTTCAGATTTATTTATGTTTGTTTCACTTATTACTGTGTACCTAAGTAAAGTTGATTCTCTTTATTCACGGAATACATATTTGTGAAATTGCCTATTCGCTGTCTGTTACTTGTAACCCCCCAAGTCAATACTCAGGGTGCTTTCTGGTCATTTGCAGATATGCATAGTGTGGCAAACAATTTGATTTTCTTGACCAGCATGTTCCCAGCTGAGGTTGAACAAGGTGATGCCTTCTTATTTGAGCTCTCACATTGTAAAAATTGTCATTTTTGCAGTCTATTCAATGCCACATTAAAAACGTTTCACATTTTTGTGCTTTTTGTTGGTGGCTGACTGTTTAAAATTGCCCCCAAGCATAGTGGTAAAGTGCCATCTTGTGTGCCTGAGCACCTTACAGAGAGTATTATGTGTGTTATGTTTTATTTAGGTATGAGTTACAGTGCTGTTGGCTTTGAGTTCAGTGTAAATGAGTCAGTGACATATGTTAAATGAGGGGTCCTTCAGCAGACATACTTATAACACATGCTTATGCATTGATTGGGAGACTGCAGTGTTGTGACCAGAGACCTTCAGGAACCTGACTCTGTTCCTCGCGGAGGAGTAGTTCAGTACCCCCCCAAACCGGTGTTCATTCAGTGCTCTAGGTGGCACTATAGAACATAACTACAGCGAATAATGAGAGTCAACTGAATTTCGCACTTGGGTGCATTATAACCACATATTCGTGCAAGAAGTAAATGGACGAATGATCTCTTGTGTGCTTAGTATTAAGGAAACACCTCAGGGGGAAGGTTAGTTGTGGCCTGTCCATTGATGGGTATCCCATCATGGTGGGGACTTTTCCTGTTCACTGTCCTATCTTTACTGTTCGAATAGGTCACGGCACTTAGTAGATCCTCAGATATTTATTGAAATGTATTAGGTAGAAGTTTACTATCAAGTTTTTGAAGAATATTCAATAAGCCAAAAAGCTTACACATTTTGATTTGCATAATACAAAATTATGTAAATGAAAATGAATTTCCTTGTGGCTTTATTCCTAGAGAAACAGATTGTTTACAGTGGTTATCTTTAGATACTGAGCGAATAAATTATTTGTGTGTTTTTTCTTATACTTTTTTTTTTTTTTTTTAAGATTTTATTGGGGAATTGGGGGAGGGGAACAGCGTTGGGGAATTGGGGAAGGGGAACAGACAAGTTGCTGTCCTTTTGTTTTTCAGTCTAGTTGTGGAGGACGTCGCTTCACTGTCTCATGTTGGTATTATCATTGTGCTCTTCCCGGGTGAGGCAGTTGCTGGCCACTGGATGGCCGCTCATGCTGGCTGCTGGCCACTCACGGTAGCTTACAGCAGCCCACTGCAGCCCCACTGCAGCCTATGCCGTTGCCGGTGACTCAACGGCAGCCTAGCTCCAGGTCGAGCTGTTGTTCACCATCTTAGCTGTAGAGGGCGCAGCGTCACTGGCCCTCCAAACGGGCCCTGCTGCTCAGAGCTGGCGTCCCAAGCCAACGTCTAACCAATGCGCCACTCGGCTGGCCTCTCTTACACATTTTTTAGTGTACAGCAGTCTCCCTTATCTGTGGGGGGTACGTTGCAAGACACCTCTCCGACCCCCCAGTGGGCACTGCCAAACCCTATATATATTACGGGTTTTTTTCTATACATATATATGATAAACTTTATAAATTAGGCACAGTAAGAGATTAAGAACAATAGCTAAAAATAGAACATTTATAATACATGATAATAGAAGTTATGTGAATGGCTTTGGGGCCATTATTAGGTAAAGGTTACTTGAATACAAGCACTGTGATACCGAGACAGTTGTTCATCTGATAACCTGAGATGGCTACTAAGCGACTAATGGCTGGGTAGTGAATACAGTGTGGAGACGCTGGACAAAGGGCTGATTCACATCCTGAGTGGGACAGAATAGGATAGCATGAAATCTCATCTTGCTACTCAGAACAGTGCACAATTTAAAACTTAAGAATGGTTTATTTCTGGAATTTTCTATTTAATATTTTTGGACTGCGGTTAACTAGGTAACTGAAAAGGCAGAAAGCGAAACCATGGATGAGGGGGATTATTATATTTTCTAAAGTGACTATATTTCTTTTATTAGAAACAGTATTAAATCTCTGTTTTCAAAAAGATTTTGCGTTAGCAAAAATGATTGTAATTACTGGTAAAGTCAACTTGTCCGCTGGTTTGGAAGCCTAAATTGTGAGTTGACTAAATTTTGCATTATGAAGAGTATTAGTCTTGAAGAATTGCTTTATTTTAACCATTCTTTAAAAAAAAAATCTCTTCAAGGATCAAGAATTGGTCAAAATAGTTGGAATACGATACGAGGTTGGGCCCCCTACACTCTGTTGCCTCAAACTAGCATTTATAGATCCTGCAACTGGAAAACTTATGGACAAATCTTTCTCTATTAGGTATGTATTTTCCTTTTTTGTGGAATTATTGCTGATTAGCTTGCTCTTTCCATTTAGCTGCAGGGTAGACTAGATAGTAGGGCGCCATGGACAGCCTAAGATGTGGGTTGAAGTTCTGATAGATGGGAACCCACTAGGAGTAAAAATAAAGGTGCTACAGCAACAGTTAGGCATTGGCATGTTTTATAAATCTTTCTATGCCGCTTAAATGTGTGGATAATTCTGGCCTGTAGGGGAAATTGCCCCCGCTTTTGCTTTTGAGAAAATGTTAGAGTAATTTGCTAAGTAAACCTGTGTTGTCCAATATGGTAGCCATTAGCCACATGTGGCTGTTAAGCCCTGAAAATGTGGTTGATTAGACTGGAGTGGGATGTAAATATGCACTGTGAATTTTGAAAAGTTGGTGTGAAGGAAAAGAATGTAAAATACCTCATTATTTTGTATTGATTATGTGGTGAAACACTATTTGGGATATATTGGGTTAAATAAAATACACTATTAAAATTAATTTCACTGGTTTCTGTTTATATTTTTTAATAAGGCTAGTCGAAAATTAGAAACTACATATTTTGGCCCCTATTGTATTTCTATTGGACAGCTTTGCTCTAGATTATAACCTGATTATCTTTTATTTGTGTTTAGATATCATGATATGCCAGATGTTATTGACTTTCTTGTGTTGCGTCAATTTTATGATGAAGCAAGGCAGAGGAACTGGCAGTCTTGTAAGTCTGTCCTTATTGAGTTTTATATTCCCTTAGAAATTAATCTGTATAAAAGTTATTTGGTGTGGTACTGCTTATTAGGGTGGATGCAAACACGTAAATTCTGGTAAGAAGTATAAGTGCTGGTAAGTATTGGGTCGTCGGAAAAGTCATGACGCATGTTTGCCACAGATGGCACTAGTTCTTTTTTGGAAGTACTAGAGTCATTCGCATCTGTGTTATTGCTATGTTGTTTGACAGCTGACAGTTTTGGTTCATTCTAAAAACAAAATTGAGCTATTTGGTTGAATTTTGGAGATTTTACAACACATTGAAGATGGAAGACCAAACTGCATTTTTGCCATATTTTACTGTTTTACTTCAGTAAAGGGAAGAACGCACGTCAAACTTGTGAAAAGTTGCGTAAAGTTTACAGTGACAATGTGCTACAAGAATGTCAATGCCAACGATGGTTCATGAAATTTCGTGCCGGTGATTTTGATCTCAAAGATGCTCCTTGGTCAGGGAGGCCCACCGAGGTTGATGATGACAAAATAAAGTCATTGATCGAGTCAAACGCATGTTGCATGACACGAGAGATGGCAGAAACATTGAACATCATCATTCAAGCATTCACGACCACCTGAAGAAGCTGGGGTACGTAAGCAAGCTCGATATTTGAATTCTGCATGAGCTCAAAGAAGTTCATTTGATAGCACATACAAACATCTGCAATATGCTCATTAAACATGAAGAAAACAATTCTTTTTTGAAGCAACTGATAACTGGTGATGAGAAGTGGATTGTTCACAACAATGTGGTGTGCAAACGGTCTTGGTCCCGACGTGATGATTCACCTCAAACGGCATCGAAAGCAGTCATTCATCAGAGGAAGGTTATGCTCTCAGTGTGGTGGGATTTTAAAGGTGTTGTGTTTTTCGAGCTCTTACCAAGGAACCAAACAATCAATTCGAATGTGTACTGTCGGCAATTGGACAGTTTAAACGAATCCATCATCCAGAAACGTCCAGAGCTTGTTAATTGTAAAGGAGTTGTGTTCCATCGTGACAACGTGAGATCACACACCTGTCAAAAATTATTGGAGCTTGGATGGGATGTGTTGCCACACCCACCATACTCGCCTGATCTTGCGCCGTCAGACTTCCACTTGTTTTGCTCTCTTCAAAACTCCTTTAATGGTATAATGTTCAATTCAGATGAGGCTGTAAATCAGTACCTTGTTCAGTTTTTCACAAAGACAGGTCCTTCTATGAACGAGGAATTATTAAGCTCACTGAAAGATAGCAAAAGGTTATTGAACAAAACGGGCAATGTATCATTGATCTTTGTTCATTATATAAATAAATGACCTTTGAAAAACATAGACAAAATACGTCGTGACTTTTCTGAAACCCCATATATTTTGCTTAGGGCTTGGTACTTCCTTTTTTTTTTTTAAGATTTTATTGGGGAATTGGGGGAGGGGAACAGTGTTGGGAAATTGGGAAAGGGGACCAGCCAAGTTGTTCTTCAATCTTTGTTGTGGAGGGCACCAGTCACCATCTGGCTGCCCTTTGGCAGCTTGTGACCTCTAAGCTCAAGGTGCTGTATTCAGTCTTTAGTTGTGAGTGGGCGTAGCCACCATTGCATGCAGGAGTTGAACCAGCAGCCTTGTTAAGAGCGCACGCCCTATCCACTGAACCATCCGGGAGGCAGCTCAGCTCAAGGTGCCGAGTTCAGTCTTAGTTGCGGGTGGGCGTAGCCCGTCAAACAGGCAATCTTTTTACACTAGCTGAGCCATCCTGCCACCTGTTGGCAGCTCAGCGACAGCTCAGCTCGGGCACAGCGTTACTGGCCCATGTGGGAATTGAACCGGTGGCCCTGTTGCTCAGAGCTTGCGCTCTTAAGCCAACTCTTAACCAGCTGAGCCACTTGGCTGGCCCACGTCCTACTTCTTAGTAGACTTTTTAGCCAAGCAATATTTCTTCTGTTCTTATGGTATGTGACATTTTGAAGGGGCTATTTCTTACTCATTGACTATAGTCTAGGGCAGTAGACCTTGGATTTCCCTTCAGACTTCTCCATGCTGCATTATCTCTAGTTATCTTTAACATGACACTGGTGAATTCACAAAATTATCCCATGATGTAAAACAACCAGAAAGTTGAAAAATAATGTGGGTTTCACACAGATAATATTCTGGTATACCAGAATATTTTATCTTTGATATCATATCAACCCAGGCTTAAATAGTCTGATTTAAGGCAACCATTCCTTTAAAAAATATGCTGTATAACCATGACGTGGATGTGTGGTCCAGAAAAAATAAAATCACCTCAACTTGGGCACTAATTTGAATGTTGTTTTCATGGTGACCATTTAAGGTGGCTGATGGGCTCACTTGCTTAGATTTGTGCAGGACATTAATCTCTTCAGGACATAGTTGGTGACTGTACGCAGGCCAGGTAATACCATTTAGCAACTGTAGTACCTGTTCCACAGGTGTACGTATGGTATTATTTTTCAGTATGGAATGTTATCTTGGGGTGCTTGTATGTTGAGATTGACTTGAGTTATTTATACTTGTGTTAACTTATACTACTGTCATCAGTTTTGGCCTCTTATTAGAAATACCAAGGGGCCGGCCGAGTGGCGCGATGGTTGGGATTTCGCTTGGGATGCCAGGGGGCCCCGGTTTGGATCCCACATATGAGGGCCAGTGACACTGCCCTCTACAGCTAAGATGCTGAACAGCGGCTCAACCTGGAGCTGGGCTGTCATGAGTTGCTGGCGACGGCGTAGGCTGCAGCCCCTGCTGCAGTGGGTTGCCATGGGCTGCCGTGTGTGGCCAGCGGCCAGCGTGAGCGGCCAGCAGCCGCAGTGGGCGGCCGTCCAGAGGCCGGCGACTGATCTGCCTCGCCGGGGAAGAGCGCAGTGATGGTGCCAACTTGGGCCAGTGGGGCGGCGTCCTCCACGACTAGATTGAAGAACAAAAAAAAACGACAGCGGCTTGTCTGTTACCCTTCCCCTAATTCCCCGGCACTGTTCCCATCCCCCCAATTACCCAATAAAAATCTAAAAAAAAAAAAAAAAAAAAAAAAAAAGAAAAGAAATACCAAGTTCTAGCCAGGCTGTGTCATCTGGTATACACATTCATAAATGATGTTAAGATCTTATTAGTTTTTCTAGTTTCTGCCACCCTTTTCTGCAGATAATAAATACAAGCAGGTACCTTTTAGATAAATACCCTGAGCCATCCCTATTTGAAACCACGATTGTCAGAGTGAGTATTGCTTTTCTTAGTAGATTATTATTATTTTTTTTAAAAAGATTTTTATTGGGGAATTTGGGCAAGGGGAACAGACAAGTTGCTGTCCTTCTGTTCTTCAGTGTAGTTGTGGAGGACGTTGCTTCACTGGCCCAAGTTGGCACCCTCATTGCAGTCTTCCCAGGTGAGGCAGATCAGTTGCCGGCTTCTGGACGGCCTATCACGGTGGCTGCTGGCCGCTCATGCTGGCTGCTGGCTACACACGGTAGCCCATGGCAACCCACCTGCCGTCGCCAGCGACTCATGGCAGCCCAGCTCCAGGTTGAGCTGTTGTTCAGCATCTTAGCTGTGGAGGGCAGTGTCACTGGCCCTCATATGTGGGATCCGAACCGGGGCCCTCTGGCATCCCAAGCCAGCTCTTAACCAACGCGCCACTCGGCCGGCCCAGTAGATTATTTTTAATGGTAATGTCTGAATAAATAATTAAGGTTATTTTGGGTCTAGAGGTAAAGGAAATTTTTCTTGTAGAAAAACATTTAGCCACACTGCATGCATAATAGCTGGCATATGTGGGATTTAACAAGTCATACAGCCAAGTCCCAAAGAACTTTCAAGTTGCTCATCTGTCGATGCTTTTTCAACCCCCATGACAGTCAGAAGCTCTTAACATTGTTTTGTCAAAAAGTCCATTCAAAAAATTTTTAAACTTAATTCTCTATAGCAAAATTCTAGAGATGGATTCCCAATTGCCCTTTATAGTTTGGTGGTTTATGCCTTATTTTTGTGGTTGAGAAATGAGTGTACCAGTTCTTTTATACTAATTAACTAATTTTTGCTCCCATGAGATCTTACCCATTCTCCTGAAGTTTGATCTGTGCTCTTAGAGGGAGTAGCTTGTTTCTATTTTTACTGTGTTAAGAACTTGGCAGAAGTTTATCCTACTCTTGAATAGCCAAAATAGGTTTATTTGATAATTCTTCATGGAATAGAAAAGCCAATATTTACCATGAGAAAACTAATTTTTATGGCTCCTTTTTTTTTTTTAAAGATTTTATTGGGGAATTGGGGGGATGGAAACAGTACTGGGGAATTGGGGGAAGGGGAACAGACAAGTTGCTGTCGTTTTGTTCTTCAGTCTAGTTGTGAAGGACGTTGCTTCACTGGCCCAAGTTGGCACCATCACTGCGCTCTTCCCGGGTGAGGCAGATCAGTCGCCGGCTTCTGGACGGCCGCTCACTGCGGCTGCTGGCCGCTCACTGCGGCTGCTGGCTACATAGGGTAGCCCATGGCAACCCACTGCCACAGGGGTTGCAGCCTACGCCATCGCCGGCGACTCATGGCAGCCCAGCTCCAGGTTGAGCTGTCATTCAGCATCTTAGCTGTGGAGGGCAATGTCACTGGCCCTCATATGTGGGATCCGAACCGGGACCCTCTGGCATCCCAAGCGAGTTCTTAACCATCGCGCCACTCGGCCGGCCCCTTTTATGGCTCCTTTTAATTTAAAGTGTTTGTCTTACACTGAAGAAATATTTTTGTCCGAACTGAATGTATCTTCTAGTATTAGATAAGTAGGGAAGAAAAATATTATAAAATTAATTCTTGGTATCAAAGACTCACTGCTGTATAATCATATGTTTTAATATTAATCATCTCAGAATGAAGCCACTGGATTTGTTATTATCATAATACTTATTGTAGTAAATACTGTTATTGCTGTTTATGCTAAATTAGGTTATTTACATTACAGACAAAAACCATGGTGTTATATCAGACTTTTAGTGTATGCCTTTCATTTAAAAAGTTAGAAAAAATTTATTAAGATTTATTTCTGAAGCTGAAGTTTCGTTTTGGAATATATATTAATGAGAACCTTTTAAAAGTAGAATTTTATTAATGGTAGAGAGATGGGTAAAGGGATGAAGGGCTTACAGGTTTTTAGTGCTTTTGATGTAAAATGTACATAGAGGTCATGTTTACATGAATTCAAAAATACATTAAGAACCTTAAAATCTGTAACTCTGACAGTTGTGATACTACTGTTTTTTACAGAATTCACTGTCAGCATACTCTTTAGTCAAGACTCTGTGGGTATTATGTAACTGTTCTCTTAGAGGTGCAATGTAGCTTTAATTTTGATTGCTACTGTTTTCATAAAATTTTCCTTGAAAAAGAGTTGTTAACCTAGCAAAGAATTACTAATGCTGGATAATTTCTTTCTCTTAACTGTTTTTGTTTTGAAAATGGTGGGATGCTTGGGAAGGAAGAAATAGGGTATTGTAGCAGTCTGTTTCTTTTGTAATATATGTCATACAAACATCAAACACAGTTCTCTAGAACTGTGTTACAGTTGTAGGATACATTTAGAAATGTGCATGATTTAAAATCCCTGAAGTCAGTTAAAGTATTTGTTCCATAGTTGGTTTTTATGTTATGCTGAGATAATGGGACATGTGGAGGTTTTATTCTTTGGAATAACAAATAATGGTAGTGTTGAGGGTAGATTTAGACCTATTTTTTATTATGAGGTCTTAAGAATTAGAACACTTATGTGAAGACATTTAAATAGGAACAACTTTAGAAGAATCATGGATTAAATTCTAATCATAGTTTTATAATTTGTTTTATTCAAAGAAATGTTATTTCATAAGTATATGTATATAATATACTATTTTTTAAATTAAAAAAATTAGTTTCAAGTGTACAATACAACATAATGATTAGACATTTACACCCCTCACAAAGTGATAACCCCCCCCAAGTCTACTACCCTTCTGACATCGTACATAGCTGTTACAGTACCATTGACTATATTCCCTATGCTGTACTTTACATTCCGTGACTATATGTATGTGCGTGTGTGCGTGTGTGTGTGTATAAATATATGTTATAGTTGACACTCAATATTATTCTACATCAGCTTCAGGTATACAGCACAGTGGTCAGGCATCTACATAGTCCAGGAAGGGATCCTCTATAAGTCCAGTGCCCGTCTGACACCCTACATAATCTACACAACATTATTGATTATATTCCCCATACTGTATTTCACAGCAGCCCAGCTCCAGGTTTAGCTGTTGTTCAGCATCTTAGCTGTAGAGGGCGCAGTGTCACTGGTCCTCATATGTGGGATCCTAACCGGGGCCCTCTGGCGTCTCAAGCCAGCTCTTAACCATCGCGCCACTCGGCCGGCCCACTCATACTGTATTTCATATCCTCGTGACTATTTTGTGACTACCAGTTTGTACTTTCTAATCCCTTCACCTTCTCCCTCATCCCCCAGCTCCCCTCCCATCTAGCAACCATTAGTTTTTTCTCTGTATCTCTGTGTCTGTTTTGTTTTGATATACTTATTAAACAAATATGTATTGATAGTATACATTGTTGTAAAGGATTTTTGAGTTTTGTTAAACTTGATCCTTCAGTTCATGTTGCAGAACTTATTGGAGTGGGAGTTTGGATCCACTAAACAACAGAACCTGGCCATAACGCTTTAGTCTAGTATGTTGTATGGTTGTAGACCCTTCAGTAAAAGGCTGAGTGTAACATTGTATCTGTTTTACATCTGTTTGGTCACTGAAGATTGCTGGAAAGTGGAGAGGAATGGCTGACTTTAACATAAAAATATACTTTGATTTCTGTTTTATCTGTATCATACGGTATTTTATAAATTAAAAATGTTAGTGTTGCAAACTGGTGTCTGATTGGTCATCTCTCTTCTAGGTGACAGGTTCCGTTCTATCATTGATGATGCTTGGTGGTTTGGAACGGTGCTCAGTCAAGAACCCTATCAGCCACAGTACCCTGATAGTCATTTCCAGTGTTACGTTGTTAGGTCTGTATGCAGATGGAACTGAATCTATAGACATTTGTTTGTTGTGGCAGGTGGTTGGATACATAACAGGTTAAAACAACACCGATTTAATTTGTCAGGAAGTCATGTCACAGTCTCTAGCATGGCCCTGTTGTTTCCTGCTCACCAGTACCCCGTTGGTGCGGCCTCTGCCTGCTTCCCTGGGACCATTTCTCCCCAACCTGATAGTGAGTGCTGCATTTTTATGCAAGAGCACACGCTACACCTTTTCCTTTGTTCAAAAAATCGGTGCTGATTTTCTGTTGGCTGCGGAATCAAGTCCATGCTCTGAAGCATCATCACGTGCAGGCCTTCACATTGTCTTTGAGTTTTTCTTTACTTACCCTGGTAGAGGCCACACAGGATTTCTGGTTTTGTCCTTGAACCTGCCATACATTTTTACACTTATTTTTTAATAATGTATCCTTGTAAAGATTTGTACTGTTAAATATGTAAACTTTCACTGCCACAAGGAAGCGTTTTGTCATATTTTCTGTCTTTCTGATTACTCTTGTAATAGATACCTAGCTACTAGCTCTAGGTTGCTTTCCGGAGGCTAACCAGGTTTCTCTGTCGGCTTTAACAGGTGGGACAATACTGAAATGGAAAAGCTTAGCCCATGGGACATGGAACCAATTCCTGATAATGGTATGCAATTGTTAATGAAAATATTTTACCTTTGTGTTTCTAATTTTTTATCTTACTAAAATAAAGCACATAGAGCAAATTGTATTCTTTGAGAAGTGTTTTCAAATTATCATGGTAACTGTGAGCTTTACGAAAAGAAGTCAACAGAATTATGTGTATCTGGTTCATTAATTCTTTTTTTTTTTTTTTATTGGGGAATTGGGGGGATGGGAACAGTGCTGGGGAATTGGGGGAAGGGGAACAGACAAGTTGCTGTCGTTTTGTTCTTCAATCTAGTTGTGGAGGATGTTGCTTCACTGGCCCAAGTTGGCACCATCATTGCGCTCTTCTCTGGCGAGGCAGATCAGTCGCCGGCTTCTGGACGGCCGCTCACTGCGGCTGCTGGCCGCTCACGCTGGCTGCTGGCTACATACGGTAGCCCATGGCAACCCACTGCCACAGGGAGTGCAGCCTACGCCGTCGCCGGCGACTCATGGCAGCCCAGCTCCAGGTTGAGCTGTCATTCAGCATCTTAGCTGTGGAGGGCAGTGTCACTGGCCCTCATATGTGGGATCCGAACCGGGGCCCTCTGGCATCCCAAGCGAGTTCTTAACCATCGCGCCACTCAGCCGGCCCTGGTTCATTAATTCTTATCCTGAGTTTCCTGCTTGATGCTGGCTGTGCCTTAATAGCCCACTATCATTTCTATGTAAGCCTGCTTTAAACTCTTTAGACCTCCCTCACACAGCCTCTATTTCCTTTTCCTCATTCTTACTCTCTTATCCTTGTTCGATCTTCAAAGAAAAGTTCTAACTTTACTTTCACCTGTCGTCTGCTTTACCTCAACTTGTCTGTCTTCCTATGAATTGTCTGTCCCCTTCCCTTGAGAGAGAAATGTCTCTGTTCCAAAGCCAGCCTCTTCCTTCAGTGAATGTCATCCCATTGCTATTAACTTCTGTCAGACCTGGCACGTACACATAGTTCATTCCTTTCAAGAATTTTAGTTTCCTCCTTCCTGTCTCCATTTGAGTTCAAATTTGTCTCTTATGCCTTACAACACTTATTATTTGGCTTTATTGAACATTTTATCTACTGAGTTATTTCCCTCTTGCTAAACTTTTTGAAGGGGTGCTCTCTGTCTCTTTCCTCCATTTCTTCACTTTCAAGCTTTCTTTTACATTAGTGTTTATTCAGTGTAAAAACATACAAAAACTTTTGTGCCTCCACCCCACCATTTTTTGGCACATGAAATGTTGGTTCTGTGTGTTTGTTCCTGTGTCTGCCCTCGGGGCTGAGCAGGCCTTTTCCCTTTGTGTTTCACTCTCTCACACATCTTCAGCAGCCGTTGTCTTGATTTACTTTGGAAAGAAAGGATTTTTATGGGAATAAGGAATTTTCTTCCAAAAATGTTTTTCTAATAAGTTCACTCTTGAAAGTCCCCAGTGACTCCCCTTGTTAGATTTTCATTTGAGCTCAGTATCTCACAAGTAATAGGAATGAAATTTTGCAGTGTAGAAAGCGTGTAATAGATAATTAGAAACGAACATTTTTTGAGGTCATACTCTGTTCCTAAGAACTCTATCAATTCATTTAATCTGAGGTTGATGCGCTATTATTAATTTCACAGATGAAATAACTAAGGCTCCAAGAGTTTGCAGTAACTTGTTTAAAGTCACACACACATCTAGACAGGATAGGAGTTGGGATTCTAGCCCAAGCCATCTGACTGTAACCAGTGCTTTTAACTGCAGTTTATAGTTGCTCTTTTGTAAAGGATGTTACAAAGCAGTGCAAGCACTTACATAAATTAATGTTAATGAGGCCAGTAAGGCTTTAGAAGAATTGTCAAAAGACATGAGCAGGAAGAAAAATAAATGCGGAGGCATATGAAGAGAGGCTTGTTGTATTAATGTTCTTGGAAATGTGTATTAAAGTAACAATAAAATATGGTCTTAACTATTGCATTGTTAGATGGATACGTTTATCTTCTAGTTCTGTTGACAGTTTTCTTTTATTTATAATTTTCAAGAAAAAGCTCTCTGAATATTTACACTGCCTCTTGTTTCTTAAAATGTGGATTTTCATTATCAATTTTTATTGTACTTTTTAACATTTCACTTTGAAGTAATTTTAGATTTACAGAATGTTACAGAAATAGAAATAGTACAAAGAATTTCTGAATACCCAGTTTTCTCAAATGTTAACATCTTAGTTAACTACAGTGCGGCTCTCAAATCAGGAAATTGTGTCTGACGCCATTCTGATCTATAGACCTTCACATTTGGATGATGATCCTAATGTCTTTTCACACATTGGAGTCTATTGCATGTCTTAGTCTCTCTTAATTGGGGATCCCTCTGAGCCTTTCCTTTATCTTTCATGACCATGACACTTCTGAAGAGTACTGGCCAATTATTTTATAGATTTTCTCTCAGTTTGGGTTTGTCCAATGTTTTCTCATGATTAAATCCAGGGTTTGCATGTTGGGCAAGAGTGTGAGAGAAGTGATGTTGTGTCCTCAGTGCATTGTAGCAGGAGGCACGCGCTATCAATTTGTGTTGTTCCTGGGGATGTGAACTTGAATCCTTTGATGTAGGTGGTATCTGTCAGGTTACTCTGCTTTAAAGTAACTATTTTTTCCTTTGTAATTAGTGTCTTGTTTATGACTTTTGACAATTGAATTTAAATACGGTGTGTATTTGTTCTTTGGTTTAATTTTTTTCTTTTCGTTTTCTTTTAATGGAATTCATAGTTGATCCACCTGAAGAATTAGGAGCTAGTATTTCTGTCACTTCAGATGAACTAGAGAAATTGCTCTACAAACCACAAGATGGTGAATGGGGTCAGAAATCGAGAGATGAAGAATGTGAACGAATTATTAGTGGTATAGATCAACTTTTGAATCTTGGTAAGTTTTTAAGGTGAAAAGTTTCATGTTTAAGTTTTCTCACAAGTATTTTAAAATAGTATCATAATTGTGGTTGTGTTCATTACTATAATTTCTGTTTGTTACCTTTTGTAGTGAAATTTATCTCCATTTTATGAATGAATTGTAGAGAAATGTCACTTAGAGGTAATGAATTTATTGATAAAAATTCTTCTGTCTGCCTTTGTAGATATAGCAGCAGCTTTTGCAGGTCCAGTTGATCTGTGCACATATCCGAAGTACTGTACTGTTGTAGCTTATCCAACTGATCTTTACACAATTCGAATGAGACTCGTTAATCGATTTTACAGGTTAGTAGAAACCTACTTTAAAAATAGTTTGAAAAGATATTTGTCCATACCAACTAGAGTAAACAGAGGTGGTGGTTGATGGTGACCAGGGTGGAATAGGGACTGGTTAACATTTTCTGTTTCAGTTGTCTTTTTTTTTAAGATTTTATTTTTATTGGGGAGTTGGGGGAGGGGAACAGACAAGTTGCTATCCTTTTGTTCTTCAGTCTAGTTGTGGAGGACGCCGCTTCACTCGCCCATGTTGGTATTATGATCATTGCACTCTGCCTGTCTCCGGCCACTGGATGGCCGCTCATGGTGGCTCACAGCAGCCCACACTGCAGCCTACACGCTCATGGCAGCCCAGCTCCAGGTCGAGCTGCTGTTCACCATCTTAGCTGTAGAGGGCGCAGCATCACTGGCCCATGTGGGATCCAAGCCGTGGCCCTGCTGCTCAGAGCTCATGCTCCCAAGACAACTCTTAACCAACTCTTAACACGCCACTTGGCCGGCCCTCATTTGTCTTTTATTATTGTAATTTTTTTTGGTCATGTAAGATCGTGTTAAGTGCCTATGGGTAGGTGTGGATAGAGCCTAAATAAGAAAAATTACCAGATTTCATTCCTCAATCTTGAGTGGTCTGTTTTTCTTACAAATTATGTTAAGTAGTTAGAAATTATATACGTATATATAATATACACACACTTTCATACACACACACACACACACACACACACACACACACACACATACATATACATACATTTACTTATGTTAACTTTCCTGTTTAGCTGCTCCATTTAAAAGTAAAGTTTAACTTAGTTGATCACTGAACTTTGGCCTTTGAAAGAGTAATTCTCCAGAGTCATCTACTTTTCATTCTGGCTTCTAGAGCACTAATAATTATAAAATTTCCTATTCTCAATGATTTTTTTTTTTTTAACAAATCGATGGTATTTTATTCTTACAATTTAACTTCTTCGAAAAATTATCATTATGAATAACTGACTTCTTGAGTAGTTTACATTGTTGGTATAATTTATCTCTGTGGTTAGACATGGAAATGTGCATTTGATCAGAAACCACTTTGCCAGTTTACAATGAGATTGACTCTTAGGTTTGGGTGTTGAACACATTTTCTTCGCTGAGTCTCACAACTTCAAATGTCCTGATAAGGCAGTGTGAAAAGGGAGGGTTGCTCTGTTGGTTTTCTGGATGTGATTAACAGATCTGTTAAGATTTTTGGTCCTTAGATGTATTCTCTCCAGTCCAGCATCCACTGTTACAGCTTATAACTGTGATCAAGTTGACAACACAAAAAGGTTATTCATTGTTACTTTGCACTTATGGTTTAATTCATATATTGGGTTGTTGGAAAAGTCATGACGTATTTTTTCTATGTTTTTCGTTGCAAAAATGAGTCATGACTTTTCCGACAACCCAATATAAGGCTGGCTTCACATGCTGGATTTTTTACTTGGTTTCTGTCTTTTCATTTTCTAAACCCCAAATTGCCTACTTTTTATTTTGAAGGAGGCTGTCTGCATTAGTTTGGGAAGTCAGATATATAGAACATAATGCCAGAACATTTAATGAACCTGAGAGTGTAATTGCAAGATCAGCTAAGAAGATAACTGACCAACTTCTAAAATTTATCAAGTAAGTGATCTCATATTATAGATGTGGGAAAGTGACTGCATATTATGTTCTTGCAACCATCTAGGTCTTAATTTTTACTCTCTGAATTATGCCCTTTTAATGTATCACTTTAAATGACATTTCTTTACATACTTGCAGTGATTATAATTTCCGTAAAGGAATAAGAAACTAAACAATCCAAATTTTTCTACTTTTTAATATTTTGAAATAATTTTTTACTACCGAGACTTGCCCCATATGTATCTCCTTCAACCTGTTTCCACTTAGGTTAACATTTTACATATCTGTGGTGTCCTGATGAAATGTTAAGAAATTATCTTAGGTACAGTACTACTGACTAAAGTGTAGCACTCACTTGGATTTATCAGTTTTTACATCAGGGTCCTTTTTCTGTTCCAGGAACCAATCCAGAATCCCCATCACATTCACTGTTTGGTTTTCTTAATTTTCTTTAACCTGTTCCCTAGTTTTTCCTTTCTTTCATGACCTCATCATTTTTTATGAGTGTTAGATGATTACTGTGTAGCGTGTACTTAATTTGGGTTTGTCTGATGTTTTCTCATGATTAGATTGAGTTTTAATCTGTGGATTGTATCCTGTGAGAGTGTTTGTACATGCATGAATATTCCAAATACTTTCCTGCTTTGGGAAGTTAATTTGGAATAAATAGTATGATGAATGAAGACTGACCTGGAAATTGAGATCCAAGGTCTAGTGAACATTCTGTGTGACTTTGGACAAATTATGCAGCCTGTATCCTTTAAAATCAGTGAGTTTTACTATATGATCCTTGTATGCCTTTTTCCTGTAGCAATTAAAAAAATAATTCTGTAATAAAGTTTCAGGAACAATACTGTGCATAACCGCATACCCTTCACCTAGATTCATCGTTTTGTTACATTTTCTTTATCCTTCCTTGTGTACATGCACAGTGTCTATCTGTGTATGTCTATCTATCTCTCTGATAATGTGTTTTCTAAACTTTTTAGACTGAGTTGGAAACATGACATTTTATCCTTGAATGTTTCTTCCTATATCTTCTAAGAACAGGAACATTCTTTTATTTAATCATAATACAGCGACCACAGCCAACAAACTTTGTTTTTATTGAAAGAATACTGTACTAGAGAAGATAATTTATAAACTGTGCCATCATTTTCAGTATCCAGCTACAAATTGGGGAATATCTGATTCGAGCCTATCTCACTTTCCTGGGTTAACTTGTCCTATGTTTGGAGGACTCAGACTTAGTGCCTTTTCCCCAAAACTTTCTTCTTTTTTTCTTCAGGAAGATCACATACCCATTTTCATCTCCTTTATGCCTGGATGTCCCTACTTTAGCATTCTTTCTTCTTTGTGTACAGTGAGATTAAGATATAATTTGCTTTAATTTCTACTTCTTTTCCTTCTGTTGTGTTTTATCTCAAATCAGTCATTTTTCCTGGTACTCACTGTATGGATATTATTAGTGATGATACTTAGAAAAACTAAATTCATGTATTCGTCCAACTGAGGGCATAAATATGTTATTTCTGGATTATCAGCTTAATTTCTGTACATACTTAACTGAATAAAAAAACCTTACTTTCAATATTCTAAGATGGTCAGTTATTTCCACAGAAGGTAGAGTAAAATCCTGATATTTCTCTGCTTGAAATTAGTATGCATAGTTGGGCAACTGTTTATATCTAACCCATAGTTTGAATCTTTGACAACATAACTACATTTGCCTACAGTTAAAAGAGTGAAAAATTGTTTTTTAGGAATCAAGACTGTACAAATATCTCAGAACTTTCTAACACTTCTGAAAATGATGAGCAAAATGCAGAGGATTTGGTATGAAGTTTGTCAATTTTACAATAATTTTTGATAATTTCAAATGGTAACTTGAAAATAATGAGTGAAGTAGAAAATGTTGACTACCTGTAATTAATTCTTGCTATATTCCAGTGAACTATGAATATAGAGCACTTGATAAAAATATATTTTTTAATTATCTAGATGGTCAATGATATAATTTGTTTCAGCCAATAATTGATAGGAATATATCAAACAAAATACATATGTCCAAGTGAATAACTTCAGTGTGGATTATGTTCTCTTTCCAAATTTTAGCTAGAGAAAGGTACATTAAAGAAATACCTTAGACACGTTTTTGGTAAAACCAATATCTGAGAGTTGGATTTAATTGTAATTAAAAATTAGTGAACACTTAATAAAAAATTTTTTTGAAAATTCCAAATGAAAAATTTTAAATCTTAAAAAATTAGTGAATTTTAGATGCTCAAAGTACCCTCAAGTCCTTCCCTCAAGATGGGTTTGGTTTGAAGTGTAAGTAAAGGCCAGTATCAGTGATGTGGTGTCACTGCACTTCCTGCAGAATCAGGCTGTCGGATGGAGTTGCGGGAAAGATAGTCTTTAAAAACTACATAGCTTTAATTTCAACACAAATTTTTATTGTAGTTCACTGTTTTTCACGCTAATTTGTATTGGAATAAAAATGGATATACTCATGTGATTTAGGGAATAAGAAAATGTGTAGAGTACAAAATTCAGGAACTATAAAAGACGGTTTCTGGGGTTTATAAAAAGAGAGAAAACACAAATTTAAAGCAGCTTTTTATAGCTATGTTTTGGAATTAGTGCATGTTCTTAGGGAATGTAAAGGGTTATTAAGAATGATTGGTTTGTTGGAACCTGCATGCCACAAAGATCATCTGATAGAGTTTGTGTTTTGCGATTTTGTTAAGTTGTAATGCTTGTAAGACCTAACGTCTTTGTTATGTTTTTAAAATGAAGATTATTACATTCTAATGAGAATATTAACACTTAAGGTGCCCTGATTTTTATTCCTAGGATGATAGTGATCTTCCTAAAACATCTTCTGGAAGAAGGAGAGTAAGTTCATCTGCCTGATTGACCTTCGTTGTTGACTTATTCTTTATTTTCAACTCAGCCTAAGATTTGAGGTGTTATCTCTTGAACGTTGCATTGATACAGATATGGAACCTCTTGTAAGAGAAAGGGGAGAAATTACTGACAGGGTGGATAGTTAGGTAAGGTTTAGTGGAAGAGTTTGGATTTGAACTTTGTTCTCAGAATGAGATAAAGTTAGAAGAGGACATTCAAAAAGTAGGGAAGTGTGGCATGTCAGTGGGCCAGCGAGGGCCCTGGCCGGACTGGTTAGAGGTTGGGTGTGGGAGTGAGCAAAATGGCTGTGTCTGGCTGTACGTTGGGAGCAGATTATGGTGATACTGAAAACCAACGTTTTCAGTTAAATTAGAGAATCAATTACACAGCCAAAGTAGATACGTAGATTTTGAGGGAAAAGAGGATAAGTGTGAAAGGAAGTGGGTTAGGAGTTAGTTGCAAGAACCTAGGAGTGAAGGATGGGAACCTAGTCAAGGATAGTGTTGGCTTGGAATGGAGACGAAGGGAAGGAGATGAGACCTTTTTAAGTAGCATCTGGTGACTGAACCTTTTTTTTTTTTTTTTTAATTGGGGAATTGGGGGGATGGGAACAGCGCTGGGGAATTGGGGGAAGGGGAACAGACAAGTTGCTGTCCTTTTGTTCTTCAGTCTA
>NW_017731596.1:755594-775631 GCF_001890085.2 Hipposideros armiger
GCAGTGTCACTGGCCCTCATATGTGGGATCCGAACCGGGGCCCTCTGGTGCCCCAAGCCAGTTCTTAACCATCGCGCCACTCGGCCGGCCCTGAACCTTTTTTTTAAATGAGGATTTGTTGGGGGGATGTGTGGAAATAAGTTTGGGATATTGGGTACTTAGAATTGTGGTGTCACCAGCAGAACTCTTGAAGCTCTAATGTGATATGTTAACTAAAGGTTATTAAGGTGAAAATGGTAAAAAAAAAAATGTTAACATTTAAAATTTCATCCAAATGCTGTTTAAATTTAAGCTTTTGATAACATTAATTTTCATAATATGCTTGCCCCAAATAACATTGAAAAGTTAGACTTGAAATATTATCATCTCATTGTCATTTTCATATAATTCTCCCCGGTGGTTAGTATCTGTTTAGAATTTGTTTGCTATGGTTGCTGTAGCAAATCACAAATCTAGTGGCTTAAATAACACAAATACTATGTTACAGTTCTGTAAATTAGAAGTTTGACATGGATCTGCGCTAAAATCAAGATGTCAGCAGGCAGTGTTCCTTTCTGGAAAATCTAGGGTAGAGTGGTTTCCTTGCTTCTAGAGGCTCACGGCCCCATTCGTCCATCTTCAGGCCAGCAGCGCGACATCTTCCAGTTTGACTGTCCTGCCCCCTCTTATAAGGACCCCTGTGATGACACTAGGCCCACCCTGATAATCCAGGACAGCCTCCCCATCTCAAGATCATACCTTTAGTCACACCTGCAGAGTCCCTTCTACCATATAAAGTGACATTGTCACAGGTTCTTGGGATTAGGATGTAAAGATCTTTGAGCCATTTTCCAGCCCATCAGATTATCCAATGTGATACTTCAAAATCTGTGAAAACAATCACTAAACTTGGGAGATAAGTGGTGGAATGAAAAATGTTTCTAGATGAACAGATGTGACGTTATTGGATTTTTACAGAAAAGTGGATTTTCTCAAAGTAGATAGAAAATCAAATACTATACCATAGTGTGAGTTTGCTAAGACTGAAAAACTTAATATTGTGAATGTGTTTTTAGGTCCGTGATTGGAGGAAAAGGAGCATCAGAGCAACCAACTATGTTGAAAACAACTGGAAGAAACAGTGTAAGGAACTAGTGAACTTAATTTTTCAGTGTGAAGATTCTGAACCATTTAGACAACCTGTTGATTTGGTTGAATATCCAGTAAGTTGCCATTGTTGGAATGTTTTGGGCTTTTCTTAGTTTGTGTGGAGGAGATTGAGGTAGAGGTATTTAAATTAAACTTTTACAGAGTAACGTGTCTAGGTTTCATGTTAGCTTTTTGTCTTACCACGAAGTCAGCTGTAGAATAGTTATGTAATGAAGGAGTCTACGTGATTATCTATTGTCTAAGTAGGCCCAGCCCCAAGAAAACTATAAATTGGATAAAAAATGTGTCTTTACTCCAGTAGTAGGGGAATGGAAAATGACCTTTAAAAAGAAGTCAGGTTATAAAGCATAGATAGACTGTAGAAAGCTTGGATATTACAGAAGACTATAAAGGAGGAAATACAGACCATTCCATAGCCTGCTACCGAGTGTAACATTTTCGGTATATTTATTACCTCGTCTCTGTGTCTGGGCCTTTTAAAAAAATTATTAATGGTTCTTAAGGTCCTTCTAATTTATTTTCTCTTCTGTCATTTTGAATATTTAAAAAATCTGATATACTTGTATTTGTAAAAGCAGGAATTGAATCTTTGAACTAATTATTGTTTTTAAAACCTAGGACTACCGAGATATTATAGATACTCCAATGGATTTTGGAACAGTAAGAGAAACTTTAGAAGCGGAAAATTATGACAGCCCTTTGGAATTTTGCAAAGACATCCGGTTGATATTTAGCAATGCAAAAGCATATACACCAAACAAAAGATCAAAGGTAATTTTAAAAGTCGTTCGTGAAAAAAAAAAAAAACACAAAAAAGAGCATGCATGGTCTGTATAGATGATAATTTTCCACTCAACTGGTAGAGGTTGGAACATTAAAGATACATGAGTAGAGTAGTAGGTCTGCTAAGAACAGAGCTTCTGCACTGCCCAAATATGATATCTGCTGTTGCTGCCTTACAATTGTTTTTCTTCCCTAAAGTTTTACAAACAAGTGAGGATTGGTGAGAGGGAGGGCAGCCGTGAAAAATGAACAGATTTAAATTTGATATGTAGAATGAGAAAACTCTCTTCAGACATATGAGAACCTTGAAAAGTGGTTGGAAACTTACTGGAAGAATATTAAAAGTAAGAAAAGGGAAATCTAAAGGTAGGGGTGTGACTAATGGCATGCTAATATTTTGGGGAGCACAGTCCTAAATTTTTGTTAAAATGTTATATGTTGGATAAGATTTCAGAACTTGTCGAAGCATAATAAGAATACAACAATGCACATATACTCTGAATTTTCACAAAACATCATAAACCCTTGTAGTCAGTGTGCTGGGTAATTTTTAAAAACAATAATTTGAGAAGATTTTAAAGTAAAGCACTTGTTTGATGTTATAGCACTATCTCTTACCATCAGTGACTATCACTGTTAATTCATCATTTTGCCTTAATTTCACTTTCCCCTCATTACTTCACTATCGTGTTCTTCCTGCAGTACTCATTCTTGTCTCAGTCTGATAACTCATTGCATTCAATATGCAAATTGCTTATTGGATCAACGTAATATTCAAGTCGAGCATTTTTCAAGCTTGTGTTACTGTCAATATTCAGTGTTTGTGTGGCTGTTGATTTCCAGAAAGAAAAAAAATTTCATTCATGTCTTTAGTCCCCCTTTTGTTTGAAATACATGTTAGAGGATTCATACCATATATCTCACCATTTAAAGTGTTCAGTTTAATGGTTTTTGGTACATTACATTGTCAGATTTTCAAAATTGCAGGTAAATCTACATAACAAAATATTTTAATCATTTTAAGGGTATAATTCATAATTACATTCACAGTATTGTTCAACCATCACTGCTATCTATTTCTAAAACTTTCATCACTGCAGACAGAAACTTTAAAACCATTAAGCAATAACTCCACATTTTCCCCTTCCCTCAGCCCTTGGTAGCCTCTAATCTAATTTCTATCTCTATGAATTTGCCTATTCTAGATATTGCGTATAAGTTGAATACTACAATGTTTGTCCTTTTTCTGTCTGGCTTATTTCACTTACAATGTCTTAAAGGTTCATCCATGTTGTAGCATGTATTAGAACTTTATTTCTTTTTATGGCTGAATAATATTCCATTGTATGGGTTGGGTATATGGCATTTTGTTGATCCATTTATCTCTGGATGGACACGAGTTGTTTCTACTTTTTGGCTGTTGTGATTAATGCTGTAGTGAGTATTGGAATACAAGTATCTGTAAGAGTTCTTGCCCTCAGTTTCCTTGGGTGTACACTAAAGAGTGGAATTGCAGGTTCGTTTATAGGGTGATTGTATGTTTAGCTTTTTTAGGAACCACCAAACTATTTCATGATGGCTGCACCATGTTACATTCCTACTAGCAATGTATGAGGATGCCAGTTTCTCCACATCCTGGCCAATATTTGTTACTTTCTTTTCTTTTTTTTTTTAATTGTAGCCACCCTAGTGAGTGTGAAGTATTGTCTCATTGTGGTTTTTGATTTGCATTTCTCTTACGACTTATTACAAATTGTACGTGGGATTTATGTTAATCAGGCATGGTAAGACATGCAGATACAGAAGTGATTGTCAGGAAGGAAGAAGGGTATTCTCACAGATCCCTAGAAACAAGGAGGTATGACCCCCACCCCCCCTTGGAGGGCCACACGGAGATGGACAGCAGGCAGAGGGGGAGAAAGGGACGAGCATGGTTCAGAGCATATGATACTGGGGTGTTTGCAGGAAGGCAAGGCCTGGTGAAGTAAACATGTTAGGATTGACTAGCTTGAATAATTCTGGGAGTGTTGGCTGATCGGGGTGGTCTCCAGATGTCTGGTTCCTGGCCCCGGGATGAGGTAGCATAGGGGGATATCGGCTTGGTGTGGGAGAGTTGGATGAAGACGAAGGATGTGAATTCTAGATTGATTGTTTTATATATCGAAGACATACTTGTAAGGGAGTCTTTCGTTATCTTTAGGAATTAATTAGCTAGCCACAGAAGGGATAGTCTCTCAAGGATCGAGTCTCCAAATGCCAGAGCATCAAGAATACAGAAAATAAGAAAATGTAGTCAATACATGAAGGCCGTTGTGTATCATTTCATGTGCTTATTGGCTACTTGTATGTCTTTGGAGAAATATCTATTCAAGTGCTTTGCCCATTTTCTAATTGGATTTTTTGTCTTTTTGTTGAGTTGTAGGAATTTGTTAATATATTCTGGATATTAAACCCTTGTCAGATAAATGTTTTCCAAATATTTTATTTCATTCTGTGCATTGTCTTTTCACTTGTTGATAATATCCTTTGATATACAAAAGTTTTTCATTTTGATGAGGTTTAGTCTATTTTTTTTCTTTGGTTTCTTGTGCTTTTGGTTTCACGTCTAGGAATCCATTGCCAAATTCACCGTCTTCTAAGAGTTTAGTGGCCCACTCTTACGCTAAAATTGTTGATCCATATTGAGTTCATATTTGTATGTGGTGTAAGGTAGGGGGTCCAGTTCATTCTTTTGCCTGTGCAAATGCATTTATCTCAGCACCATCTGTTGAAAAGACTGTCCTTTCCCCCATTGAATGAACTTGGCATCCTTTTTGAAAATCAGTTGGCCACAGATACATGGGTTTATTTCTGAACTCAGTTCTATTCCATTGGTCTGTGTGTATGTGTCTGTCTGTCCATCTATTCGTCTATGTCAGCACTACAGTGTTTTGTTGACTGTAGCTTTGTAGTAAGTTTCGAAATCAGGAAATGTGAGTCCTCCCACTTTGTCCTTTTTCAAGATTTGGCTACTCAGGGGCCCTTTCAAGTCATTGTGTATTTGAGGACTGGCTTGGCCATTTCTGAAAAACTCCTTTGAATTTTTTATAGAGATTACGTTGAATGTGTAGATTGCTTTGCACAATATTGACATCCTAACAATGTTAAGTCTTCCTGTTTCTTAACGGGATGTTTTCCTATTTATTTAGGTCTAATTTCTTGGAGCAGTGTTTTGTAATTTTCGGTGACAAGTTTTACACCTCCTTGGTTAAATTTATTCCCAGAGAGTTTATTGTTTTAGATGCTATTTGAAATACAATTGCTTTAAAAAATTTTTTTTATGATTGTTCATTATTGATGTGTAGAAAATACAACCGATTCTCGTGTGTTTATCTCATACCCTGTAATTTTGCTGAATCATTTATGTGCTAATAGCTTTTTTTGTGGAATCTTTGAGTGTTTCTTCTATATGTAGAATCATGTCATCCATGAATAGAGTTTTACTTCCATCATTCCAATTGAATGATTTTTATTTCTTTTCTTTGTCTAATTGCTCTGGCTAGAATTTAAAGCACAGTATTGAACAGCAGTGGTGAAAGCAGACATCTTTGTCTCATTCCTGATCTCGAGGGAAAGATTTTCAGTCTTTCCTCATTGTGTGTGATGTCAGTTGGGTTTTTTATACATGCCCATTTTCATGTTGAGCTGATAATTTTAGCACCCATTTTTGTTAAATGTTTATTTTCAATTCAAATGTATTATTGAATTTTACATAAAAGCTAATGAGAAAACATGAAAATGGTGATAAGATAATCAGAGGTTTCAAACCTAATATGACTGCGAAAAAACCACTCTTGTTAAAATTGGTAACTTGGTTAGACTTCAGGTTTGAAGGATAAGAATAAATTTAATATATGCAGAAAATATTGAAAATAATTGTTAAAGATCATGTCAAGGATTACAAATTTCACATATTCATTTTACATATATGTATATTTTTATATGGCATATATGAAGCATATATGAAATTCATTTATCTCATATACTCTTTTTTAAGGTTCGTTAGTGTTAGAGTCTCTCCACCCTCCTCCACCATGCATCATAGTGATTGATATTTAGCTTCTGAACATTAGACTCGTGCTTTCAGGAATGATTGCAGACAAGTAGAGAGTACTTGCTGTAACTACATAGCTGTACTAAAAGTTACTTATAGTAGCACTTAATATCACATTGCTTTTCTTTTAAAGATCTGTGGTTATAAAAAATTTTAAAACATAATCTTTCATATAAAAGTTCCAGGGCATATTTTCTTTTTCTACTGGATGCAAGGTATCCATTTGTCTGTAATTTATGTTTAGATGTAAGTGGCATGAAAGGCAGTCAGATTACCAGTAGAGACTAGTGTAGAAATGCTTTTGTTCCCTCGCCCCAAGGAGGGAACTTTTGCTCTTTTGCTGCCTAAGTAGCAATCTGAAAACCAGCCTACTTCTCCCTCTAACTTTAGGCGAAGGGGACATTTTTGGGTTTGTACATGTAGATGTGAAAACTGGAAAAGCCAAGATACTTCCACTTCCTTTCAGATGTCATTGAAGCAAAGGGGTGGGAAATTAAGTAATGGCCATTATCTATAACAGCAGTATAATAGATTGCAAGTACCCTCAATGATTAAGTCATTTTTGGAAAAATATTTTAAAAGATATTTTGTGGTTATAGTTTTGCTTTCATCTCCTTGCAGATTTACAGTATGACCTTGAGATTGTCTGCCTTATTTGAAGAAAAAATGAAGAAAATCTCCTCTGATTTTAAAATTGGTCAAAAATTCAAAGAACAACTTCGAAGGAGCCAGAGATTCCAGAGACGGCAAAGTTATACCTGTGTCAACCAGGCCAACAGAAGTGTCAGGTGAATTGGTTATTACTGCAGGCTCTGTGCGCAGCTTTGTAAAACCTCAGGTTGTGAAAACATCTTTGACTTCATTATACTAAAAATTCTGAATCATTTTAGAGTACAGTATATTCAGAAAAGTATAGTCTTTTGACTTGAAGCAATATGTATATAGAGCTGTTGCATTGATCTGTAATTATGTAAATTTATAAGCATTTAATGAAAAACATTAATTTAAAAAACCTCATCAAGGAAAATTTGAAGTGTCATTTTTTTGCATAAGAAACTTTGTTAATTCAGAGAGTGAAGTGATTACTATGTTTGGCCAGTGAGCATTTGATTGTGTATGGGAAAATATCCATTAGGTATAATGTGTTTATGTTTTACTGAGAATTAGTGGTAAAGAAGAAGTATGAAATGCAGGGTTTATTCTCTTTTATCAGTAATTTAATATTAATTTATATTTTGTCTTCTTTGACTATGTAGCTTATATTAACATCAAATTGGGATGGCCGGTTAGCTCAGGTGGTTGGAGCACAGGACGCAGTGCTCATAACACCAAGGTTGTCTGTGCGATCCCCATATGGGCCACTGAGGTGTGCCCTCCACAACTAGATTGAAACAACTGCTTGACTTGGAGCCGATGGGTCATGCAGAAACACACTGTTCCCCAATAATCCCCAATAAAAATATTTTTAAGAAAATCAAATTTACAGGTTTTTTAAAGAATTGGAATGTGAAAATTGAGTTATCCAATGTTTAGTTTCTTTCCATGTGCAGCTTGAGTGTGCATAATACTCTTGCTGGATTTCTTCGTGGTGGTTCTGGGGATTATACTATGCATCTCAATTGAAAACAACCTCGTTTGGGGTAATAGTATTTAATTTCTATAGATATAAGAATTTTGTAGTTTAGCTCTCTTCCTCTGCTTGTTTGTGCTGTTAATGTCATATTACATCTTTATGTTTTATGCAGTTGTCTTAAATCAGTTAAGAAAACAAGTATTTATACTGCTATTTTACTTACCTACGTAATTAACTTTCCCTGTGGTCTTGATATCTTTTTGTGGATGTGACTTACCCTCTGGTGTCATTTTTCAGCCTAAAGTCCTTTAATATATCTTGTAAGGCAGATGTACTTGCAATTAATTCTGTTAGTCTTTGTTTACCTGGGACTCTTAATTTCACATTCATTCTTTAAGACTAGTTATATTGGACATAGAATTCCTAGTCGACAGCGTTTTTCCTTCAGCATTTTAAATATTTCATGCCATTGCCTGCTGACCTCCACTGTTTCTGATGAGAAGTCAGCTGTTGACTCCTCCATATGTATTGAGGCTCCCTCCCTTGTACATATGGAGCTGTTTTCCTCTTGCTGCTTTCAAGGTTTTCTCTTTGTATTTATCTGGCAATTAAATATGATGTGTATAGGTGTGGATTTCTTTCAGTTTATCCTCCTTGGAATTTGTCTAGCTTTGTGGATATGTAATGTTTTTCATCAAATTTGGGTGGTTTTCAGCTATTATTTCTTCCAGTATTTTTTTCCTGCCTTTTTCTTCTCCTTCCGGGGTACCTATTATACATATGCTGGTATGTTTAATGGTCTCCACAGGTCTCTGATGCTCTCTTCATTTTGTTTTTTTCTTGTTTTTGTTTTGTTTTTCTTTATGTTCTTCAGACTGGATAATCTTTATTGACTGACCTACCTTCAAATTTACTGATTCTTGTACCATCTCTGCCATTGGGCCCATCTCATGAATAGTTATTTCAGTTGTACTTTGCAACTCCAGAATTTCTATTTGGTTTGTTTGTTATAATTTCTATCTCTTTATTGATATTCTCTGTCATCATACTTTTCTTTAATTCTGTAAACATTTCATTTAGTCTTCAAACATATTTATAGTTGTTGATTTAAATATTTTATCAAAAATTCAGAAATAGCTGAAGTAAAACCAGTGAATCACTGAAGTGTAGTAATTAGTAAAAGTTTACTGTGCACACACCAAAAAGACAGTTTGTAAACCAGAAGCACTTACAGCAAAACATGGAATGAGGTTCAGAGACTATTTTATTCTTCACAGTGATTGGTTATAATATGAAAATCTTCCTTAGTTACCTTATATCAACTTTGGGAAATAGTTCGAGTTTTGTGTATAATTTCCAGAGGCATAAGCAAGAAATGACCCAGGTCAAGTTAGTCTTGCAAAATAAGCGAAGTTAAGCTTTATTTTTATGAGTAAACTGGCTTTGTCTGCTCAGGGAATTTTCAAGGCTTGTCTCCATTTGTTTTTGATTTTAACAATTTCTAGTCCAACGTTTGGGTCCTCTCAGTGGCAGGTTCTTGATGGCATTTTTTCCTGTATATGGACAATCTTTCTTGTTTCTATATCTCGTAATTTTTTGTTGAAAACTGGACATATTTAATAATGTGGCAACTCTGGAAGTCATACCGTATTTGCCGGCGTATAAGACGACTGGGCGTATAAGACGACCCCCTAACATTTCCACTCAGAATACAGAGTTTGTTATATACTCGCCGTATAAGACTACCCCCTCTTCCGCACACCTTCCACACACCAAATAAAAGGTAAAACAATATCAGATTTGATTTCAACATTTATATTTATATTCAAATGCTTATGACATGCAGGAAAACTGTCACAAGGCTGTATGTAATCAAACATATACATAAATCGCGATTCGCGATTTTGCGCTATCATACTGGGTGTATGGTCGGCTGTGTGCGATTTTGCGAGTGTGGTAAAATCGCATAACAGCAAAATCGCATAACAGCCGAGCATACACCCAGCAGCGCTGCTGATGCCTGAACGGTATGTGGAATGAAGTGGGCGGGCATCGGGAGGCCACTATGGCATGGGGCAAGCACTATGGGCAGTCTATCTGAAGTGTACCTGGCGTATAAGACGACCCCCCACTTGGAGGCATATTTTTCAGGGCCAAAAAATCGTCTTATACGCCGGCAAATACGGTATTTACCCCAGCTTTTGTTGTTAATGTATTGTAGCAGCTCTGGAGTGTGATGTTTTCCCTCATCGGTGGATGTTGCTGCTGGCTTTGTTTAGTGAATTGACTAGACCAATTTCTATAGAGTCTGTCTTCTCTGCAGTGTTTAGTTGCTGAAGTCTCCTTTCAAAAAAATTTTTAGAAAGAGAACTGACTCTGGGTAGTGAACACACAATGTGATAAATAGATGATGTATTACAGAATTGTAGACCTGAAATCTATGTAACTTAGCTAACAATTGTCACCCCAATAAACGTTCATTTTTTGAATTTTTTGAGCCTGTTTTTCTAGATGTCTTCCCTGGCTCATCATAGCTCACTGGTCAGAAACTTGTCCTTACAGACTTTAGGTAAGGCTTCCCCTGTTTTCTGAAGGGGTCTGTCTGTGAGATAGGGCACACCTCGCTTTTTGCTTATATTTTATCTGCTAAGAGTCTCAAAGTCAGCCAAGGATGAGTAATAAATAATAACTTGGCTCTCTCCAGTCTCTCTTGAATATGTGTGGAAGCTTGTACATCCCCAGGAAGATGCTTCAAAGACTTCTAAGGTTGTCCCATTCCCTAAATCTTCCTTTTTAGGTTTCTGGCTGAACTCTTTCTGGCTGTAACCATTGTATTGCCAGCAATATTTTTAGTGCCCTTGGGCCTGCGCCTTTCCTGTGGGGCTCCCATATCCGGTCAGCTCCCTGTACCTGCTAATCCTGGTCCTCAGGGCCATCATGCAACAGTATTGGGGGGTGTGGATGTGACCGCGAGGAGCCCCAAGTTAAATGCCAAAGATTCCACATTACTTAGATTCAGAGGTTTTTCTTGAATAACACTTTTTAATTTGTTAAATGCCTTTAATTACTTTCCAGAGTTCTGAAATGGATGTTTTGGATTTTTTTGTCAGCCTTATTTTTGCTTTTTGGGGGAGATGATTTGCTGAGGTCCTCATTGCATCCTTGTTCCCCATGTTTAGAATAACAGAGCCTCATTGGAATAGATAAACATCCTCCTTAGGTAAATGACCTAGCTGCTTTGCAACCTGTAATTCAAGTACATGTGTTACACAGTACTGTGTGAGTCCTCCCCCATCTCTTTTTTCTAACTTTTCATTTTGAAATAATTTCAGAATTACAGAAAAGTTGAAAATAATTCAAAGAACTGTGTACTCTACTTGGATGCATCAGTTGCTCACTTTATGCACAATTGCTTTATTTTTGCTTTATCATTCTGTTAACATTTTTTGCTTTTAAACCATTCAAAAGAATATTGGTGACATCATTCTCCTTTATCCCTAAATATTTCGTGTAGATTTGCTAAGAACAGGGTTCTAACCACACCTAATTTGTGTTTCTATAGTTGACGCAATAATGTCAAGGCAAATTTTTTTTCTAACCTAGATCATGCATTGCATTTAATTCCTATGTTTCTTTCTTTAGTCTCTTTTAATCTGGACTTTTATTTTCAATCTTTGTCTTTTTTTTTTTTTAAGATTTTATTGGGGAATTGGGGGAGGGGAACAGTGTTGGGGAATTGGGGAAGGGGACCAGCCAAGTTGTTCTTCAGCCTTTGTTGTGGAGGGCACCAGTCGCCATCTGGCTTCCCGTCTGCAGCTCGTGGCCTCTAAGCTCAAGGTGCTTGCTGTATTACAATCTTAGTTGTGGGTGAGCATAGCCACCATCCCATGCGGGAGTTGAACCCAGCAGCCTTGTTAAGAGTGCACACTCTATCCACTGAGCCACCTGGGCGGCAGCTCAGTTCAAGGTGCCAAGTTTAGTCTTAGTTGTGGGTGGGCATAGCCTACCATTGAACAGGCAATCTTGTTACACCAGCTGAGCCATCCTGCCACCTGTTGGCAGCTCAACTCAAGCGCAGCGTCACTGGCCCATGTGGGAATCGAATCGGTCGCCCCGTTGCTCAGAGCCCGTGGGCTCTTAATCCAACTCTTAACCGACTGAGCCACTTGGCTGGCCCCTCAACCTTTGTCTTCTTGATTGACATTTTTTGAGACATATGGATCATTTATTTTATAAAATGACTCTCAGTTTGGGTTTGTCTATTATTGTATGAGTTTTTAACGTTTTTTGTTTGTTTTTAAAAACTACTTTTTCTTTGAACCAAGAATCTTAACAGTTAATAAAAACAGAAAAAAATGGAGGTTTTACTCTTGAGGTATTATCAGCTTGTCTGCTGTTGAAAATTAAGTCTGTGATGAGTTTAAGCATGCAATTATTTCTTTTTGTACTGGTCTGCCCTCCAGTAATATTAATGGAAGTTAAAATTTTGACATAACAAGCTTGTTTTCTTGATTATGATGACAAACAATTACTGCTTTCAAGAATTGTGGTTATCTCTTAGCTGAAATGCTTTAGGTACTCCTAAAAAGCCCATTTATCTTTTTATTTTTAAGGAAAATAGGATTATCTCAAAGGGAGTAGTACCCAGATATTTAATGTAAATATAAAGATTATCTTGTTTTAAACTGCCACTATTTTTCCCCATAATCCATGGCTCAGGGGCCAAACATGGTGAACTGGCGCTTAGATGTTGGTTTCTCCTCTTAATTTTATATTGTGTTTAGAAACATATAAATGGGAGACTAGAGAGAAAGTTGAGTCATAGTGAGACTCCGCTTCATCACGCGAACGAACGTCTGTATTACATTAAGTGTTGGCTCCCCTTAGCATTTAACCCAAAGAACCTAAGGTTTTCAGTATGATTTTCTGTAGCTCTGTCACTTGGATCATTTGTTCATTACTCTAATTTGGAATAAAACAATCTCAAATTTAGAATAAGAGAATATTAATAGTAATCCATACCAGAAAAAAGATGTTAATAACAAATATTTTAATGTTTCGATCTAAAATTATTCTCAGATCAAATAATAATACATTTTTATTTAGGCATTTTCTGTTTTATTAAATATTGTTCCTTTGTTCATATCTTTGACCAGAAATACCAAGCAGAAGCGTTTAAAATCTCAGACAAGAGTAAGTCCTGAGTTGGCAGGTTCCCCGGCCCAGTCTACCTCAAGTCGGGCAGCTTATTCTGGAAGCCACAAGGGAAGTGCTAGTGTCTCTTCGGGTGTTACTTCTGGTGACTCTTCAGATTCAACAGATTCATCAGAAAGAACAAGAAGAAACAGGCCTGTCACTGTGACCAATGGTTCTACATTATCTGGTGAGAAGTAATAGAACATTGTTCTCCAGCCATCGAGTGCTCAAGTGTGTACCACTGCTTAGCGAGTGTGGGTTTAGAGGAAGGGCTGCCAAAGACATGGCCTTCACACTCAAGGAGTTTACAGTTCAACATACGAGACAAAGGCAGCAAATACAGACTATTCAAATATGTGTGATAAGCACTGTTCTTAATAAATGGTACAGCCACATTTTAGGCAAATTTGAATCCTTTGTATTTTAAATAATATGATATAAATACCACACTTCATGTGCAAAATTTGACATTTTTGTATTTCTTTAAATTAAAAAAAAACAAAGCATGGCAGTGATGTAAGTTTAAAGCTGATGACCTAGTAGATTTTACCCTCTTTAGAATGTTGTCATTTGGTAGTGTGATGACAGCGGGTGATGCTAACACTGTTGGCACTGTGTGAGTGTCTGTGGTGTTGATGTTCTTCAGTATTGCTCTGAGTGCTCTTGGTGACTTACAAGGGTAGTATAATAATTACTGTTGTAATTTAAAGTATTAGGAGCAAACAGGTAGAGTGCAGCCACGTTTTAGAGACTAGTAAGCCTTGCAGAAGTGTTTGGATTACTTGGTTGTGTCTCTTGCTGAGTAAGGGAGTCCCATGACGAATTCTGTATCAGGGAGAGCGGTCAATTTGGCAGTGATGTGCAGGGAAGGGGAAGAATCCGGGTACAGTCAGTGTGCCGGGCGATGGAATAGAGCAGAACAGTCAAAGCGGACAAACAGCAGAGCCCTTTCAAAGGAGGTGGCACACTTTGGTGACCGATACCCTCCTATCACAGCTGCATCCTTCACTAACATGGAGTTGGGTTGTATTATGGAGTAGAATTTTGTTTTTTAACAATACGTTCCCACTCATTTTGATGACATTTTCATTCTGTGATAGTCATGTAAGAAGCGAGTCTGAATGAAGAAACAGGAAATTAGGTATCTTGTGCTCACACTGGGGCATGCACTCATTTATGGGGAATAGTGGGGGAAAGTGACCTGTACTATTTAAATTATCCATCTCAGTTCCCCCCCTCCGTTTTTTTTATAGCATGTGGAAATGACCTGTTGTGAGCTGAATGCATGTGTGGTGTAACTGTGCTGTTAGGAAGGGCTACTAGAGACACCTCGGAGTTTGTCTACTGAAATGCTAGACTTGAAATGGTAGTGCCTTTCCTGTAGGAAATAGCTGTTTCATATAACAGATGAGAATGGAGAGTGGATGGAGCTAATGAAATTTTTAAGTGGAAGTTTATGTATTCAATATATAAACTGTATTGTCTGAATCCAAACTAGGATCAATATGCTACTTTCAGAAATAAGAGAACTTGATTCAGAATGCTGATTATTACCTTTTAGTACCAAAAATTTTTTCAGCTCTTCTTTGGAACAATTTTTTAAAACATAAAAGGATTTTAAGAACCGGATTTAAGTCTTTTGTTATGAAATAACTGCTTATGTGTGTAAAGATAGGAGGCTATATGTAACGAACTTTATTTTTCTTAGAAAGTGAAATGGAAGATTCCTTAGGTACCTCTTCGTCGTCTTCAGCCTCATGTAGTTCTGAGGAAAGCAGAGAGAGTTTGAGAGCTCGTGAGCCCTCCTTCCGTGGTAGGCTGGCCAGAAGCAGCACCCTCAGGGCGACCAGAACCAGGGCTGCTCAGAGAAAAGCTGGTAAGAGACTCTCAGTGGTGCTTTGGAGGAATGCATACCGAGAGAATCCAAGAGCTAAACATCGAAGGGTTTATTGCTTTAATGCATTTACATATGAGTAAATGTCCTTTAGGCTTTTTAAAAAAAATTGAGGTATAATTCACATATAACATTATATTAGTTTCAGGTGTACAAGATAATGATTTGATATTTCTATACATTGAGAAATGACCACAGGTCTAGTTATCATCCATCACCATATATAGTTTTAAAAATTTGGTTTTGTTGTGATGAGGACTTTTAAGATTTGCTCTCTCAGCAATTTTCACGTATGCAGTACAGTGTTATCTATAGTCACCATGCTGTACATTACATCCCCACGATTTATTATATTCCTGAAAATTAATACCTTTTGACCCCTTCACCCATTTTGCTGCCACGTGCCTGCGCGCCCCCCCCCCGCCCCCCCAACCACCAGTCTGTTCTTGGTATCTGTGAGCTTGGTTTTATTTGTTTTTTTAGATTACACATGTAAGTGAGATCACAGAGAATTTGTCGTCGTCCCCCCCCCCTCCCCCCCCCCCCCCCCCACACACACACTTATTTCACTTAGCATAGTGCCCTCAGGGTCCCTCCGTGTTGTTGCAAATAGCTAGATTCCATTCTTATAACTAATAGTTCATTGTACATACACTCCACATCTTGTTTATCCATTTATCTATTGATGGACACTTCGCTCAGTGGCTGCACCAATTTATATTCCCACCAGCAGTGCACAAGAGTTCCCTTTTCTCCTCGCCAACATTTTTTATTTTTTGTCTTTTTGATAATAGCCATTCTAACAGGTGTGAAGTGATATCTCATTGTGGTTTTGATTTGGTTTTCCTGATGATTAATGATGTTAAGCATCTTTTCTGTACACGTTGACTACCTGTATGTCTTCTTTAGAAAAATGTCTATTCAAATCCTCTGCCCATTTTTTAATTGGATTGGTTTCTTGCTAGTCAGTTGTATGAGTTCTTTATATGTTTTGAATATTACTAACCCTTATCAGATATATGATTTGCAAATATTTTCTCCCATTCAGTAGGCTGCCTTTCATTTTGTTGATGACTTTTTTGCTGTGCAGAAGCTTTTTAGTTTGGTGATTTAGTCCCACTTGTTCACTTTCGCTTCTGTTGCCTTTGCTTTTGGAGTCAGATCTAAAAACTCATCACCATCACCTAGGCCAATGTCAAGGGGCTTACCCCTTATGGTTTCTAGGAGTTTTATGGTTTTAGGTCTCACATTCAAGTCTTTAATCCATTTTTAGTTACGATTTTTGTTTGGGGTATAAGATAGTAGTCCAGTTGGTTCTTTTGCATATGGCTGTCCAGTTTCCCCAGTACCGTTTATTGAAGAGTCTGTCCCTTTCCCATTGTATATTCTTTCCTTCTTTGTCATAAATTAATTGACCACATATGTGTAGATTTATTTGTTGGCTGTCTATTCTGTTCCATCCTTTAGGCCTTTTAGATTTAGAAAGGGAATTATTTTGGCAGTGAAAAATAAGGAACATTAGTATTAGTACTAAAATAATAAAGTCATCAAAATCATGTTGAAATAAGGAAGACCTTTCTAATCATACTGTACTTTATTTCTAGGTCCAGTTTCTTTAGAAAATGGATGTGGCAGAAAAGCCACTCGAAAGAGAGTCTATTTAAGTGATTCTGATAACAATTCATTGGAGACTGGGGAAAGGCGAAAAGCCAGAGCGGGAAATAATCGGAAAGTTCTACGAAAGTGTGCTGCTGTGGCTGCCAATAAGATAAAGCTAATGAGTGACGCAGAGGAGAATTCTAGCTCGGAAAGTGTCTGTTCTGGCCGTAAACTGCCTCACCGCAATGCTTCTGCTGTAGCTAGACAAAAGTTACTACATAATTCAGAAGATGATCAGAGCTTAAAGTCAGAAATTGAAGAGGAGCTGAAAGACCAAAATCAGCCGTCACCAGTGCTCAGCTCTTGTGCTGCCCAGAGTGCTGCCAGTGACTCTGAAGATGGAGATTCAGAGTCAGAAAGTGATTTGCAGGCCATCCGGAAAGGCTGGCATGCTAATGGCTACAAGTCCCACACTCCAACTTCTAAAACAAAATTTCTCAAAATAGAGTCTTCTGAAGACGACTCTAAAAGTCATGGTTGGGATAATGGACATAACAGGACTGCTGGCCCATCGACATCTGGGCAGAAACTGCAGGCAGAAAGCGCATCAGAGGAAGAGGAGGAAGCAGGTTCTGAACTGAGAAAATATGCTGGCAGGAAACACAACACAGGTCGCAAGCATGCAACTTTCCTTAAAAAAGCAAAAATCTTCAGTGATTCAGATGACTCCGAATCTGAAGAAGGTAGAGAAGATGGCAGATGTCATGAAATGGAAACAAGCCGGCTTTCGGGAAATTCGAAGTCTGGCCCTATTGCTGGGTCCCAGTGTTTCTCAGATCATGTATCTGAAACTGATTTGGATTCAGATGATGACAAAACAACAGAAAAAGCCAACAGTTTTATGAACGGTAATTCGAACCATTTCACTGATTTGTTCTCAGTGTCCTCCTTTTCTTCCAGCGTACTTTGTTTTTTTCCCATGAAGCTTCTCCTCGCCCGGTGTTTGCTCCCCACCCGTGCCTTCCCCCTGCCCCTTCCTGCATGTGCTTTCTGTTCCTGCGTAGAGACACAACTGTTGCTCCAGTACGCTGAGCTGTATTCACGTAACAGGCAGTCTTGGCCTTAACTATTTCTGTTAAAGATTTCATTTCTTGTATTGGTGATGGGGATATAGTGTTGGCTGTGGGTTTAAGAAAAGCCGAGGCAAGCACATTTTTAAACTGGTGATGAAAGTTTGAGAAGAGGAGAGAAAAGGGAGAACTGGTTGAAAGGTATGTGGTAAGTAATGATAGCAGCTAACAGAACAGTTACTGAGCTATTTCTGTGTATCAGGAAGTTTTTCTAAATGCTTTATGTTTATTAATCAGTTTAGTCTTCATACCTTTTAAAAGCTAGGTACTATTATTGTCCATTTTACTAACAACTCTGGAGCATGGAGAGGTGAAATAACTTGTTAAGATTGTAGTCCTGGTAAGTGGGTACTGATGAAGAATATTAAGGAGCAGGAGGCAAAGTAGGTTATGTAGTTGGAACTTGTGAAGTTCAGAAAAGTTTCTGGGAGGCTGAGGGTAAGTGATTAGTTTCCATACCTTAGTGTGGTGGTAAAGAGAGCTTAGTCTGTATTCATGCAAATCAGATCTTCTAGTGTCAGGTGTTTTGTCATGTAGGTAGAAAGGCCTGAGATGGTACTGATGGGAGCGTGTTATACTTGTGAATGGTGCTGAGGCTGAGACAGTCACTGCTCTCAAGTATTAAGAGTCCGCCCCACTTACTGCCATGCTCCTTCCAAGTTAATAAGAAGAATTCTGGATGAAGTTGTTTAAAATATTGAACATTGAATTCCTTTAGACTTAGTCTTCTATTAAAGATTAAAGGAATACTCTTAATTTTTAGATTCTGCATCACAAGACCATGGACACAGCAGAAAATTTTCCAGGAAAAGGGTCTGTTCCAGTGACTCAGACGGCAATTCCAAGGTGGTTAAGAAGTCATCAAAAGCCAAAACGGGTCTCCTGAGGATTCCTCGAAGATGTGCGGCCACTGCGGCCAGTAAGATAAAGCTCATGAGTGATGTGGGAGATGCTAGTTTAGGAAATGTGTGTACTAGAAGCAAAAATGGAAGGAAAAAGCCCCTCCGTGTTGCACGTCCCACAGCTGAGCCGAATGGGAGTGATTCCGAGGGAGCTGTAGACGGTGAAGGGCCAGATGAACCGCGTTCCTGTGGAGGCGAGCCCGCCCATGCCGACTGGGAGGGCAGGATCAACAGCACAAAGCAGCCTCTGAGTGGGGACTCAGACTCTGAAGGGGTGTCAGATTCCGCACATGAGAGCAGGCCTGCCAGGCAGACGAGTAATCACAGAACAACTGCTGCGCCTTGGAGAACAAAGAATTCCTCAGTTGGGTCTTCAGAGGAGGATTCCAAAAGCCGTAATCCAGGGGGTGAGATTCGTAGAAAATTTTCTTCTGAGTCAACTTTGGCGCAAAAAGCTACTGCAGAGAATAATTTTGAAGAGGAATTGAATTATGGGTTGCGCAGGTGGAATGGCAGAAGACTCAGGACCTATGGGAAGGCTCCTTTCAGTAAGACAGAAGTGATTGAGGACGCACAGGAAGCCGCCAAGTCGGAAACGAAAAGGAAGAGACTGCATCCTGAGCTGGAAAATGCGAAGACTTCAGAAACAACAGGGAATTCGAAGTGCGGACCTGACACTAGTCCTAAATCTGATTCAGATTTGGGGTCTGGGACTGAGTCAGATGTTGACTCTGCTGATGAGACAAAAACCAAAAAGAGGAAAACGAAAGGAAAAGCAAAAGTAGTTAGAAAAGGTAAAACTTTTACAGCTAACATACCTAAAACTGTGAGGCGACAAAGACAACGCAAACGCCCTAGGTTAAGTGTGGATGATAATGACTGGGAGGATTTGGACTATGCAAAATCTAAGAGAGTTCTTCGACGTTCCAAAATAAAAACGAGAAATCAGGGTAGAAGGACCGTGAGATACCATGATGGGGATGATGAGAGAAGCTTAGAAAATGTGTTAGATTTTGATGATTGCACCTTATGACCTTGAGGGAAAACCAGTTCATTTAAAGGAAGTGGACTGGAATTTATGGTGAAAGTTGGCTGTTGAAATTATTTTTTTGTCCTACAATTCAGGGAATATATTTATATTTTTCTATGAAAAGTTATGAATGTGACAAAATCATGACTGTTATTTTTGTTTGCACTTGCTTGCCCTTGTAGCAGCGTTCAGCACAGGTGCCAAAATATGCTTCATTTTGGGGGCAGATCTACTTTGACAGTATTTAACTGCAGAGAGCAAGAGTCTGAAATGTGTTTAACACTAGACATCCTGGTTATGAAACCAGTGAGCATTACCTTCTGGTAGCAAGTGCCATACAGCTACTTTCTAAATTCATGAAGAGGTGGTAGTTTCTAACCCCTGTCCTGTTATAGTGTAACAAGTTCACATGACCTATGTTTACAGACTTGTCATAAATATTATGTGCATACTGACATTACAATCATGGCAAGTGTAACCATGATTAGTAGGCAAGGTACCTACCACTTTTTTTTCTTTCCCTGGCTACTTGAGTAGAATGCATTATACCAGATTTGGTCATTTTCATTGCAATTGTTTCCAATGTTGTTGGGTCGGTCTCTCTCTCTCTCTCCTTCTCTCTCTCTCTCTCTCTCTCTCTCTCTCTCTCTCTCTCTCTCTCTCTCTCTCTCCCTCTCTCTCTAGGGAA
>NW_017731596.1:775734-834961 GCF_001890085.2 Hipposideros armiger
GTTTCCAATGTTGTTGGGTCGGTCTCTCTCTCTCTCTCTCTCTCTCTCTCTCTCTCTCTCTCTCTCTCCCTTTCTCTCTCTCTCTCTCTGCCTCTCCCTCTCTCTCTAGGGAAAATATCATCACTTTTATTTTATAAACTTGAATTTATAAAGTGCTGGTAAATTATTTTTTTTTAATGTTTTCTTTGTACATTTTAAACCTCTAAGGCCAGACCATAGTCCTAGCATTTTTCTTTAAAATTGTGCACTAACAGAATGCTATATGATTTGTCTTTCCAGGACCTCCTGGTTTCCATGTAAGAGATTTAACCAAACTTTTGGTCTTCCATAGTCTTACTCTGTGAAATAGAGGAGTTTGTGTGCCTTAGATTTAGGAAAAGTTTGTTCTTTAATAGCATGCACAGGGCTAAGAGAGCATTTAAATTATTTGTAGTTCCCCCATTTTTATTGAAATTGTAGGGTTAAGTTTTGTTAAGTGTGCAATCACAAATCTCATCTATATAGGAAAATAGTTAAATGTTATTCTCCATCTCTTTGTTTTTACTTAACTGCTGCCATGTGCAATCCCAGGCATTCTTTGCTTGGGCAACTAAGTGAATCTTTATTATTGACCTCTAGTTTAAATCTAAAAAACTGTCATGTTTTATGGGAAAATAATTTTGAAATCCATTTAAAGTACTTTTATCACATCATCAAGTACCATTGTACACTTATTTTTTTCGAGCCAAATATTTTTACTTGATAGGTTGTGCTCCTCCGAACAGTGGAGGTGGCCACTTCTAGCTTGTTTGTGCCTGAAGATGGACTTGATTCAAATGGTTTACGTATTTTGTAGCCAAGGGGTATGCCACAGTACTCCTACCTTTGTTATTTTTTGGCCCTAACTATTTGATTTCAGACAAAATTCGCCCTTTTCTCCTGTGTATCCTTAAGGTGGCAGATACGGAAAAGCATTCGAGTCTGGTGTCAGTGTTAGAGAATGTCGTTAAGTGTTGTTGCTTTTTAATTATCTGTCCCATTTGACATGGTGACATGGTAGGAGGTATTTTCTCTTTCTGCTTTGATACCTCTGCTCTGAGGTATTTGCTCTTTCTGCTCTAAGGGGAAGGATATTTTTGGACATTACCAGCTTAAACAGGTGGGATTCCTGCCTCTCCTTTGGTTTAGAGAGCTATCACCACTTCAAAACTGATGCTCTTCTTCTCAAAGCTCGTATTAAGTGTGTAGTAGACAGTTTGATACAGGATAATTTTCCTTGACTATTGACCTGAAAAAAATTAATGGAATGCCCTTTACTTTCCTAATTTGAATGGTGATAGATGTCATATCCATTAATTTATTTAAACTCTTCTTAAGCTTCTCTGTTTTCTAGCTATTCTCAGGGTTATAACTTCATGTTTACCATCATTTGCAAAAAGGTACCAAAAAAATCCATAAATAAATATGGAATACACTCATAAATACATAAATTCTTTTGGTAAAATGATACTTTGACCATGTAGGCTTCATCAATAGAACTATTCTTATCTTTTGGATTGAGTTAACTCATTGATTGGCTGGTCAACTAATTACTAATTTTTCATTTTGTCCAAAATGGTTAGACCCTTGTTTATAGGAGTATTCTGTTTTCATCTGAAGAAAACAAGAATTGGTGGCTTTCAAAGCATGGCTGATGAGGACAGCTTCTCAAGCTCTGAAGTAAAATGAAGGGATTAGAGAGAATTGTTTTTATGGGTTTTTTTGGTCATGGTGCTATTTCTAAGGTTCACTTTGAATATGTGACACACACACTCCTACGTACTTTAAGGGAAATTAATAAATAATTCATAGTTCAAATGTTTACATGGAGCGCTAAAATGTTTGACTTTTCTTTACCCAAAATGCGCAGGGATGTAATGCACAGATGTACTTTAATATGTTCAGGATCAGTGTGTATTTTTCTTGTGAGAAAAGATAAAAGGTTACAAATTGAATGTGAACTGATCCAGAAGTGCGTGCTGTTAGCTCTTCATTGCACTTGAAGTTACTTAACGGCATATGAAAAGGAAAAGACTACTGTGGTGGTTGTGTATGTCCGGAGTCCTATGATTTTATTCATTTATGGTTTAAAAAAAACTTTGAGGTATTTCGATTTGCTTTTTGATTTCTTTGAAAGACTAATTTTACCAAGCATATTAAGAAAAAAGATTTCAAACATTTAAAAAAAATAGGTGAGGTTTTATGAGCATTTTTTTCATATCCTGCTTCTTTAAAAGAGTATCTGACAATGTGAAGCAAATTCTGAATAAAAGGAAAAGAGTACCCCATTTTCAGATAGTTCCTAGGGCAATTGTTCTCCCTTTTTCATTTTAGGGGAAAATCTCTGATTAAATCCTTTCTTAGTTTGGTAATCCTTTGGAAGGAAGATAAAGCAGTTACAGCTTATAAGTTAAAACACAAAAGTTTCTTTTCAGTAGTAGAGAATTGTGCCTGAAAAGGATGTTAGTCTTATAATAAGGAAATGGGGGGAAGGGACTTTTTTTTGGGATAAAGTACTTCAAAATGTGGAAGTGCAATTGGGAAAAGGAGACATAAACTAATAAAAATACCATCTGAGGGTACCACTGTTCAAAAACAAGAATGAGACTCGTCAGCAAATCCTTCACACTCCATTGGTTGATGGCATCTTAAGTAAAATTCTTACGTAGAATAACATTGGGTTCATATTACATTTCCTTTCTCTCTCTTAGTCTGTTTTTCTTTAGAATAATCGGAACACAAAATTTCATTAACTTCATTGTATAGTTTTATAAACTAAACTGAAAGGATTGTAATCTCTTCTGTTGGTACACATTGAATTTGATTACACCACGTGAAAAGAATGAGAGGTTTGTATATCAGAATGCAAGAACATTGTTAAAGGTGCATACAGCATTTTTGGTTTTCCTTTCTACTCAATTGTATTGAGATTCAAGTAAGTTGTAAATGGCTAGAAAAGGTCATCGCTGAAATACCAGCTCCATTCTCTTCATCGATAAGTCATTATATTTACTTTATCAGGTATCTTGTAGTTGATACCAAATACTTCAGTTGTCTTAAACTGTATGGAAATTATAGTTGAGTTATTCTAGTATGATGGAATACAGAGTGCCTTCATTGTAGAAGAAATTCTCATCTGTTAAGTTATACCTCTCACTTCTGCTGTGGATACCAGGGAATAAATAAAGCAGAAACCCTAGGAAATTGCAACTTAACAGTCTAAAGACTGTCTCTTGTTTTAGTGTTTGGGAACAGACATGCCAAACAAATGTGTTAAAGCTAGGGAGAAAATGGAGCATTGTGGAAAATTCTAGTCCAACTAGATGAGTAAATGCTAATCCTGCCTGCAGCTCAAATTGTGATTGAAAGGATCGAAGTGTGAAGAGGACAGTGATGAGGGCTGTTGCCTCTTCTCACACTTAAGGAGGATTTGTACAGCGGTTTTCTGAAATTACAGATGTTGCCTAAGGATATGTGGGGATTCTCAAAGTTAAGAGCATTTTATCAGTCACTCGTAATCTGCTAAGTGTGTTCCTGATAAATTGTTAATGTGGTAGAAAAATATCAAGCCTCTTATTTGATGTCTTCTCAAGGATTGATTGTGCTTATGGATTTGATGGAGGGAGGTGGGGGAGGGGCACACACTTGAGTCTTACAAATTTGCAGGCTGTGTCTTTGGCAGCATGTAACTAACTAGAGACTGTATAGCTATTTGTCAAGATTAAGTTTCATTCAATAATATTAGTGTTATATATTATTTTCTGGTCATACTTTAGTTTTCTAGTTAATTTTAAGGTAAGTTTTATCATCCATTAAAATCTTTAATGAGAATTTGGGCTGCTAAAGAGAAAGGGGCATTCTCACTGACCTAATTGAAATAAAATGACCAATTATAGACTTTTGACCGCAGCAACTAGCCCGTTGGCCCACAAGGGAAACATTTAGAAATTAGGACCTTTTTGAATCAGTGCTTAAAGGCTAAAGGAGGCTTTACTTGTTTAGTATATTGAAATTGATTTTCTACGTGTTGATCTGTGCTTACTCCTTGGGCTGTACACATTCAGTTCATCTGTACAATTGTCACCATTTGCCTGGAGCCTGTCAAAGAGGCAAATCTTTAATTTCCCACTCCACATAAGGTCTCTAACTTTCTAAACTAATTCAGTACCACAGCTGAGTCTTAGCATTTTCATCTAGGATCCAGTTTTTAGTCAGTTACTAACTAAAATAGTAAGAATACAATAAATTTCAGAGGGCTTTTTCTTTTTCCTCCTTTTTAAAACTACGTCAAGCCTCCTAGCTAGTTAATTCTGTAAG
Organism: Hipposideros armiger; assembly: GCF_001890085.2. NCBI lineage: Eukaryota > Metazoa > Chordata > Mammalia > Chiroptera > Hipposideridae > Hipposideros > Hipposideros armiger. Next base: position 780,070 of record NW_017731596.1, read on the forward strand.
GTCTGCTTCTGTAGAGTAGATTGCAATCCAGTATTTACTTCTGATGCCTTATTCCTGCCTACGATAGTTTGAAATGCTCCGAGATATCTCAAGTTCATTAAGTATAAGATCCCTTTCATACCTCATAGAGCTTTCATCAGATTTTTAGGAAAACAATGACAATAGCCATCACAAATCTTGTGAGAATCATGAATGTTCCAGTTAACTCTCTCCTAGGGGTGAGAGATCTGTAGATGAGCTGTAGGTGCGAAACAAAACAGTTAAGGTTCTGTGGTGCCCTCGCCGAGTGGATTGAAGACTTACGTTCACCTATCCAACCATAAGAACCCCAAAGCAGTGAAGAACGACTCTAGACCACGAATCTTTCCTGACAGTCTCTGACCTGACATTGCTGTACTGTAGAAGCTGACTTCTCAGCGTTACCAAATGTCCCCTAGAAAATAATAATAAACAGTTAAGCCCAGAGAGTTTCAGAAAACACTTCATTCTCCAGTCACTCTCTTTATGGGATCCTTTTGGGAACTTACGCTTTAGCGGGGATGAAGAGCAGTGAGAAATGCTGTTTGCTTCCTGAGTTTGGGCCATTTCATTACCAGTGAAGGGCAGACAAGAAAGGACATCTGAAACCAGCTCTGATAAAGGCTTGCTTGAGAGATGTTATGATTTGTAACTAAAAAGGTTTCCCCTCTATTATGGAATCAATCTGTCCACCAACCACAGCAAGCAATAATGTAAAAAAATATATGAAATAGGCTAGTATATTGTTTTCATTTTGATTCAGGCATTTTATCTCCATTCTCAAACTTGTTAATGCTCCAATTAAAATGCTGATGAGATTACAATTTCTTTACACTTCTACAGCAGTGATGTGTAGTTTACTTTGGATTTAGGAAAACAATTTTGTATCATGAGTATCAATTGGAATATGAATAATCCATAAAACATAGAAACTAGAGACTATTACTGCTTTCAGTCAACACTGTAATATCCACATCCAAGTTTCTGATCACCACAGACCACCTTAGAATCCACAGTGACCTGAGTTGTAATTTTAAGTGGCCACCTAGGTAAGCTGACCTAGTACCACTGCACATGTCAAGTTTTATTCTAATGAGGTTTTTGCCATACCCTGAGGGGATTATTTATAGGAAGACAACAATGCCTCAAGCACTTGGTGACTTCCAACACGTGACTGATCCCAGACCATCTGGGACTGGTGGGGTTGTCCTGACTCAGTAGTGTTAAGTGACACAAATACCTACACTGTTAGAGTAGCAGCTTCCAAAAGTTTTAAGCTTGTACACTAACATAGAAATTGGATTTTTCTCTAAGTCTGAATTATCCTGTATATGTTTCTAAAACTGTTTGTAGTTTTCCAAGGAGAATAAAGCACTTTATAATTTACAAGTTCTCAGTAATAAAATTAACACTGACTTATATGTATGTATTATTTTTTTTAATTCCCCACAGTCACTTTTCTCTTGCTCAGATTCTGTTTTTATCATCATTCTGTGAAATTTTACGTTCTAGCACTTTAGAGACTAGAGTTTTATCAAGTTGGAGTTGCTGTATGCCGTGTAATTCTTTCCCATATTCTCCCTCTCGACATAGTTATTTGAAGTTCAAATTTCTTTAAAGCAGCAGTTCTCAACCTGTGGGTCGCGACCCCTTTGGGGGTCCAACGACCCTTTCACAGGGGTCACCTAAGACCATCGGAAAACATATTTTCGATGGTCTTAGGAACCGAGATACCGCTCCTCTATCCCACATGTGGGTCCGCCCACATGCAGATACGCCCACACACGAGTACCTGGCATGATGACATCATCCCACCAACCCCATCACATACACCCCGTACAAATACAGGTGTATGTGACAGGTTTGGCGCCATAATGTACTTAACGCGGACCAGTCACACGTGTAGAGAGCAGCTGCTGTGTTGAAAGCAGCAGTATTGGAGGTAAAACGACACTTCATGAATTATAAGTATTTCACAATATATAATTACATATTATTTTTGTGATTAATCACTGCTTTATGTTCAGTTTGTAACAAAATACATCCTGCATATCATATTTACGATTCATAACTAGTAAAATTAGTTATAATAGAGTAGCAACGAAAATAATTTTATGGTTGGGGGTCACCACAACATGAACTGTATGAGGGGGTCGCGGCATTAGGAAGGTTGAGACCCACTGCCTTAAAGTATTTTAAAATGCCTACTTAGAGTTTCTTCTGTAGACTCTTAACTATTTTCCTTATTTTGGATTACAAATAACTACTAAAATGTCTTAGTATTTACCAGGTTCCTAAACTGTCAGTTAGTTGGGTACTTCCATCACTACATCGCAAAGGAATTAATGCTGCAACTTAAGTCATTTTGTCCTACAAGACTTCATTCTAATAGGATTTTATCTGGATGGTAAATTGGTGCTCAACTGGATATGTTGTTGGGAATGAACCAGTTTTCTGTTTTTAATGCTTTTTCAACATGCAAATGGATGTAGTTAGTCGAGTGATAATAGTATATCCTTAACCTACCATAATACAAACTTCACCTTAATTTTGCTATATATTAAAAAAAAATTTTTTTTCACTTACTAGCTGTAGCATATTAATATACTAGCTTTTGCCTAATATTGATTTAATGTGCTAAAGATTGACTTTGGATCTAGAGTTGGTTTGCAGAGACTAATGTTCATAATTTTAAAATTTCCAAGAAAAAGTTCTTTGGAGTGATGAAAACACTCCCCCAACTTCAGGCGTGTGACTCCGCAAAGCCCAAATAAAGAGCGTGGTATGCTTCATGGGTGCAGCTTAGCCTGCTAAAACGTTTTTGCAATGCCTGGTGACTTACATGGAACAAAACATATGTTTAGAAATAGAATTTCACAGGAAAACCATGTGAATCACATAATTGGTGAAAAGGACTGATGCATTTGTGGGGAATTTCGTGTAGTAAAGTAGTTCCTAACCCATTAGGGGAGAACTCGCAGGAACTCTTAGGGAAGAGCACAGGCGTATCTTTGAAGTGAGTTTCATAGACTTAAGGTAAAATCTGAAAGCCTTTCCTTTTGAGGGTAGAAACTTTCTCATAATTCTCACTCTCTTGTTAACATGTCAATCCAAAAGCCGTTTTCACCTGTACTCATTTACCCTTGGTGGTGGGAGGGCAAACATCTCCATTCACAAAAGGGAAAACTAAGGTTGGTAGTTGGTACTTTTTTTTTTTTTACCTGAGCCGTTCTGCCACCTGTTGGCAGCTCAGCTCGGACGGGACTCGAACCGCTGTTGCTCAGAGCTCAGGTAGTTGGTACTTTTCACTGTTATCGAATAATAGAATAATGTTACTTGATAGCTGCCAAAAACCCCAAACCCTTATTTTCTAGTCCGTAGTGAAAAGGCTACAGCGGGAGTCAGTTCTCCAGATGTCAAATGTTTTTATTTCTTGATGTACAGCTGTCCTTAGGCTTTGCTGAATGTCTGGAAACTTGGGGAGGGGTCCTACAAAGTCACCCCTACAAGACTTGTGCTTTTAAGACAGTTTCCCATGGTTTGATTGTTAATGACGTCAAGGCTATGTGGCCAACAGATAAGGCCTAACATTAAGGGGCTAGTGAACTTCAGTTGCGTTTTATCAAGAAATACTTCTGTCCTAGAAGAGGACAAATTCATGTTGTGTTTGAAATTTGAAAACCTGGCTTTGAGTCCACCTAAATTAAATTAAGTTGGCTCGGGAGGACTCCAGTGATTAACCTCGAGCTGCCCAGGGACAATTGCCTCAGTCTGCATGGAGGGCCTGCGTTTCTCCAGGGCTTTTTGTCTGCCATTTTGTCTGCCATTTTGTCTTCCATTTTCTGGCTCCTGGCTGCAGTGACATTTGTTCAAAGGGGGCCTTCCTTGCCCCTTAGACCAGGTTTGGTTTCTAGGGTCTGTTCTCACAGCACCCTGCACTTGTTTTTTTTTAAAGATTTTATTGGGGGAGGGGACCAGACATGTTGCTGTCCTTTTGTTCTTCAGCCTAGTTGTGGAGGACGTCGCTTCACTGGCCCATGTTGATATTGTGATCATTGCGCTCTTCCCGGGTGAGGCACTCACTCGCCGGCCACTGGACGGCTGCTTACACTGGCTGCCAGCCACTCATGATAGCTCACCACAGCTCACTGCAGCCTACGCCATCGCGGTCGACTCAAGGCAGCCCAGCTCCAGGTCGAGCTGTTGTTCACCATCTTAGCTGTAGAGGGCAGTGTCACTGGCCCTCATGTGGGATCCGAACCGGGACCCTGCTGCTCCGAGCTGGCGTCCCAAGCCAACTGTTAACCAACGAGCCACTGCACTTAGTTCCTTACAGCCGCTGTACTTACATGTGTAGAATTAGTTTGTTTTTGCATCTTTATCCTGATCCTCTCTGCCTGGCACACAGCTAGCTCAGAAAATATTTGAATTATAATGAAGCCAGGATTTAACAATTCCAGTTACCAAAAATGGTCAAATATTTGAAAACAAAAAGATGAATCTAGGATTAAACCATATTTCGGTTCTATAGAATCAATATTCAATTCCTTTTTTATCTACTAGTTTCCAATTTAATGTTTTTTTGACTGAAATACTGGTGTTAGAATTATCTTGAAGCAGAGCTGATGCTGTGTCGTCATATTTACGATGGCATTTCCTCCTTGTTTAGGTGTTGGAGAAGTATTTCAGAACTATTGAATAAAGTAGTTCAACATAGAGTATTAGAAATGATACCAAAAACTTAAAACTGATATATGGTTCTATTTTAAAAATTCTGATTTTAGAAACGTTTTAGATGAGCAGCTTTATGATGCTGACAGTCCTTAACCCCGTTCTTAACAAGTCCACTGTTTGAAGTGACAGTTATCCTTACAGATTATAAAACATGCTAGGTAGGAGGGATGGCTTCTACCCAAGACTTCCTTGTGTAGACAAGAAAATGGAAAGTTACAGTAATGTCAAAAACGTGTAGTGTCATTGATCACTTATGTTTTCTATTTAGCAATGTGAGTATTACAGTTTATTGCTTAGGAATGTATTGTTGAGGAATGTAAGTACAATCTTGTGTTACAAGATTTTTGCATTTACACAAACTTTCACTCGTTTTTCAGAATCTGTGCCTAGAGACAGAGAACCCAATACAAAAATGAGACCATGTATGCCTAATCAGGAGGATGCCATGCAAATGCCTAGTGAAACTCTGCAGGCAAAAATGGTGCCTGAGAAAGCTCCCCGCAGATGTGCTACTGTTGCTGCAAATAAAATAAAGATAATGAGTAATCTAAAGCAAACGATTTCAGGACCAGAAAATGTCTGGATTAGGAAGAGTAGCAGAAAACTGCCCCATCGAAATGCTTCTGCCGCGGCTAAGAAAAAATTACTGACTGTTTATAAAGAGGAGGATACAAACATACATTCTGAAAGTGAAAAAGAGCTAGAAGATATTAATAGCAAAATGCTTGTGTTTTAGTTCAGATCCTGGAAAGAAAAAGCACAGTAGTGACTATGAACATATAGAAGTGGGACTGAAAAACCAGCAGGGGTCACAAGTAAACTGGCAGTCGCATTCTGCCCTTAACCTCTAACGTTGCTCCCTCTCCTGGCACCTTTGGAGGAATTTTCTGAAAGCCATAACCCAGTGAGTCAGAGTAGGAAGGAAGGCTTTCTCCCAGCAAGCCTTTGTAGAGACACACACTACAGAGAATTCTGAGGAAATAGATTGTGAAGCCTGTAGTTGGAGAGGTGGGAAAAAAAAAGCCTCTCATAAGATTATTCCTTGTCAGAAAGGGAAGGGCCTTGAAGAAATTTCTTGCTTCCTTAGAGGAAGAAAAGACAGTAGTCCCTCGGTATCCCCAGAGGGGTGGGTGGCATTGGTTCCAGGACCCCTCCCCCTAAAAAACGCAGATGCTTGAGTCCCTTCTATAAAATGGCATAGTATTTGCATATAACCTTCGCACATCCTCCCAAGTACTTTCAATTATCTCTAGATTACAACACTTGATGCATTGTAAATGCTGTGTAAATAGTTGTTACACTGGACTGTTTAGGGACTAAAGACAAGGAAAAGTCTGTACATGTTCAGTAGTTGGCCTAACTACATAGTACACGTCAGCAACAATGGGACTTTTTTCCCAATAGGATATGTTTGGTTTGTGGTTGACTGAGTCACTGTATGTGGGACCCTTGGATATGGAGGGCCGATTGCAATGGGACGTGGGTGGACGGTCTGTAGCAAAAACTTAGATTTTGAAAAACATTCAAAATCTCAACCTGCTAATTTTAAGGGTCCTGTGTTAGCATATAAAAAGTCAGACCCCTGTGACTATGGTGTCATGACTGAAAGAAAAAATGCACATTTCAAGAGGAAGTGCCACTGATCCTATTTGACTTTTGAATGAAGCAAATATTTTAATAAGATCCAGTCTCTACAATTCACAAGCCCAAAGTCAAAACAACTTAAACTAGAAGGACCCAGGGATTCAATGATGGGAGTGTTGATAATCCAGTTCTGAAGTAGAGTGTTGGAAATAGATAATTAGAGAAAATCCATAAATGTCTTATTTTGTTTATACCATTGGAATTCATACTGAATGATGATCACTTGATATGACTAATTCAGGGAATATATATTTTTCTATGAAAGCTATGAATGTGACTATCACAACTGCTTTTCCTCATTTTTACTTTCAGGTAGCATTTACCGAGATGCCAAAATGTGCCTCATTATGAGGCAGGTCTTAATTTTAAACAGAAAATAAAAAGGTATAGATAAGATCAAAATAGTATTTTTAGATGATACAGTGACACCCTGTTATGTTTCTCTACAGCACTTTAAAAGTTAGAACTCTATGAACACTGAGCAAATGTAGTACAATCTCATCACAACAAACTTGAACAGCAGCATGTCTGGGCTATTTCATGGTGGCCTTCACTAGGATTAGAAAACCTGGTCTTGATACTGTAAAGAATTTCTTTGCAATGAGGTTTTACTTTGTTACTTGGTATTTGTTGAAATCAAAATCACCAGATTAAATGAATGCACTATCAAATCTTTTCCACATAGAACATGCTATTGGAAAAATGAATTGTTAGAAGCAAGTTGTTTTCCCATTTAAAAATATCTGTGAATATTAATATGATTTGCATGTGTAAATCTGAAAAAGTAAAATATAGAAACCTAAGGGCTTCTATTCCTTTTTCATTAAAAGCCAAATGTAATGCATATTTTTTGGTTATCCAGGTAAACCAAGTGTCTAGATTACTTGAGAAATTTGTTTGTGGTTGCATGTCTGCTTAAAAAAAGGCTTTTTGTTGTCGTTTTCTTTTTCTTAACATAAGCCAGAATAGAGTATTTCTAACCTACAGAGTCTGTCCTTTTCTCTGTTTATAGTATACTTTCATCTGAAATACTGATACCAGTATCCTGTTACTAGTGCGGGTGAGAAAGGGAAGAATTCCTAATAAAATGATATTTTTAGGCACATGGAGTTTGATTTTTGACCTCTAATGAAATGTTTCACCCTATATTCAGTCCCATACTTAACACTTAATTTCGTAGAAATTTTTTATTGGGTATGTTAAATCCTCAGCAAATACCATAAAATGAAAATAATTCTCAAGACTGCAAAATTTCTTGACAATTTAGTGTAATGAAAGGATTTCAATTTTGAATTTATAATTTGCTGTGGTGGGGTTCATTTTTGTCAGTACTTGAGATTGTATCATCAGCCTTCCTTCATAATGGAATCCCTTTTCTGGTTTTCTGGTTTAGTATTTAATTTGAACATATATTTGCCTTTTTTTAAGTGCTTGGCCTAAATTTATTGTAACTGCATGAAATAAGCTTTTGTTTGAAACTTAACATTCTTGTAAAACGTTCTCTAAAAAGTATGCAGAATTTTAATCATAGCCAAATGTATTATCATTACCCTATTTATAATTTTAATGCTTTTCAGAAATGATTTCATAATATAATTGTGAAATCAAATTGAGGACCTTACTGGTAAAAATGACGTTATTTTATTCAACAAAAAGACTAAGACAAAGTGATAGCCAAACAATCTTTTTACTTTGCAATTCTGTCATTCTATAAAGCCAATTAATCCAGGAGTCTTAATGCAGTTTTAATACATCACATTGGTAATCTTGTATATTCTAGCCCACTAACCATACCTAAAGTTTCCTAAGCTCTTATGGCATAGCAATTTGATCTTATTGTTTATACTTAAATGTTCAAATTTTGCTTCGAAGCCCAGTCTTATATTTTGCAGTAATGTGTAAAATTGCTAAATAAGTGGTTTTATGTAGATGCTTTTGTTGCTGATTGTTTCTTCTGCATCTTAAAACAAGACGTTTTTAACAACTTGCTGAGATTTTTTTTTATCTCAAGAGGCTTTGCCGACCGACCCCTTAGTACTTAACTCTGTGACTATTGACAAGGTTCCCAAATGTAAGCAATGTCATCTAATAGTTTCAGCACAATTAAATCTAGGTAAATGGACTTTTATTTTTCATTGCAATCAATACTAGGTTTTTTCATGTAAACTATGGTCAGTTGTCCTTTTTCCTCCTGCTTGGAATAGTGTTCCGTGAAGTTTGTCTTCCCGCAAAAGTTAAGGAAGAGAACCAATTAAACACTTTGCTCATTAATGAAAGGCTGTTTAAAGTGAAAACATTTTGTATTAGAAATGGCCACGTTTTAAAAAAGCAACTATTTTTGCATTCTCATAAAGTCTTTAGATCAGCTTGACGATCATCAGCTTTTGAAATGTGAATTCCTACTGCCAGAGTAAAGGTCTCCTTTTTATAACACCACGAAGCACTGTGTTTTTTCCTGCCCTTCCATCCTTCCTCTGTCCACTGTCCTGAGGACGCGCCGGGCCCCGGGCAGACACCTATCGGGGAGCGGTCGCAGTTTGGAGTCTGGAGATTAATAAACGAAAGCTACCCCTATCGCTCCTAACGTAGAAGCAAAACGGAAACGGAGTGAGAGGGTAAGGCAGCGGAGCCGGCCTCTTTTCGGAGCGCTACAAACAGGGGAGAGGGCGGCCAAGCCCCTCTTCCGGGTCGGTCACCTGTCAGGACTGAAGGCCCTGACCTGTGTCGGCCTCTGCGGGGCCGCGCCCCCCGCTCGGCTCCTGCCTGTCGCCCGCAGTCTGTCGCTCACACTGCGGAGAAAACGCTGGGTTTGCACGACTCTCGGGGCCCCGAGCGTGTGCGCGCTGGCGGCAGGGGGCGTGGCAGTGCTTAGGGGCGGTGCTTAGAAGGCGTGGGGCGTGGCGATGCTAAGGGCAAGTGCTCGGAGGCGGTGCAGGAGGGCGTGGCAGTGAGCGGCGGAACTTAGGGCCGGGCTCGGGCGGGGCGTGAGGGGCGTGGAGTGCGTGGTGCTGCTCGGGCGCGTGCGTGTGGGCGCATGCGCGTTCCTGTAGCGCCCCGGTTAGGCTGTGAGGGCGTGAGGGCCACTATGGCGGCGACGTTCTTTGGGGAGGTGGTGAAGGCGCCGTGCCGAGCCGGGACGGAGGACGAGGAGGAAGAAGACGAAAGGAGGAAGGAGACGCCCGAGGACAAGGAGGTCCGGCGGCAGCTGGCGCGGAAGAGGTGAGGTCCTTGGCGCGGGGAGCCGGCGGTTCGGTCGGGCCTGCGGCCGCGGTTCCACATCCGGGCCCGACTGGCACCGGACCCTGGTGGTGGCCGTTCGTCCGCGGCCCCGCTCTGCCCCGGGCCCCGGGAAGCCCACGGTGAGCCTGGCAAACCCAAGCTCCGGGAGTGGAGGCGAGCCCGTGTGGCGCTCTGCAGTTTCGGTGGAGGGGCTGAGTTCACACGTTCTTGAACGGAACGGCCTCCAAGGCTCCCTTTAGCACTGATTTAGGTCGTTTCCTGCAGACTTGAAACTTCTTCCAGACTCCAGTGCTGTCTGTACCTCTGTGTCCCAGTTTGTCATGTATTTGGCTCACAGATATAAGACAGCTCTCTTAAGTCCTTTTTATTCTTTCCCCCACACTTCAGTCAGCAGCATTATGTGCCAGTGGCAGATGGATAATGTTTTTTATTTTCTTAACACAAAAATTGGAGAAAATAGTAAAATGAAGATTTTTGCCACCTTTATCTCCCGTCACCCCTAAGTGAGCTCCAGTCACTGTGGCCCTTCACCTCTACGTTTTCCAGCATGCACCTCAAGAGTTACAGGCATTTTCTTATACTATTATCACCCCAACAAAATTAATAGTTTTGATACTATTTAATAGTCCACGATCATATTTATCCAGTTGTCTCAGACGTGACATTTGACAGTGGCGTTGTGTAAGTCAGAATCCTAACACTGTCCACACATTACACTTAGATGTTTTGTCTCTTGAGCTTCGTTTCCGGGCAGCCCTGCCCCTCCTTTGCCCCTGCTGGGAAAACGGGCTGCCCCGTAGAATGTCCCACACCCTGGGTTTGTCTGATTGCGTTCTCGTGGTGTTATTTAACGCTTGTGTTCATCACCTCCATTTCCTGTAAATGGACATTCCTTCTGGAGGCTAGGTCAGATTCACGTTCAATATTTTGCTGGCAAGAATGCTCGGAAGGTGGTGCTTGCTGTTTCTTATTGTGGGGGTGCACTGTGCCCACTTGTCCTCTCTTTAGTGATGTTGGTCAGTGGGTCAGGTGGACAGCCTGAAAACCCTGTTGCAGAGTTCTCGGGGAATTTTATATTGAATGTTATTTTTGTTTTTTTGTTTTTGTTTTTTAGCTGAGCCATCCTGCCACCCATTGGCAGCTCAGCAGCAGCTCAGCTCGGCCCGGGAATCGAACTGGCGACCCTCTGAGCTCACACTCTTTTTTTTTTTTTTTTAAGATTTTATTGGGGAATTGTGGGGATGAGAACAGCGCTTGGAGAATTGGGGGAAGGGGAACAGACAAGTTGCTGTCGCTTTGTTCTTCAGTCTAGTTGTGGAGGACGTCGCTTCACTGGCCCATGTTGCTATTATCATTGCGCTCTTCCTGGCTGAGGCAGTCGCTCGCCGGCCACTGGATGGCCACTCACGGTGGCTCACGCTGGCTGCCAACCACTCATGGTAGCTTACAGGACCTCACTGCAGCAGGGGCTGCAGCCTAGGCCGTCCCCGGGGACTCACGGCAGCCCAGCTCCAGGTCGAGCTGTTGTTCAGCATCTTAGCTGTAGAGGGCGCAGTGTCACTTGCCCTCATATGTGGGATCCGAACCGGGGCCCTGCTGCTCAGAGCTGGCATCCCAAGCCAGCTCTTAACCAACGCACCACTTGGGTGGCCTGAGAGCTCACACTCTTGAGTGAGTTCTTAACCAAATGAGCCACTTGGTCAGCCTTGTGTTTTTTTGTTTTTTTTTTAAATCTGTTGTCTAGATTTTTAAAAATCGAATTGTCACCTGAATCTACTGTTTCCTGAAGATTATAATTACGTTCTTTATAAAATTAAAACTTGCATTTTACTTAATACAAAATCATACAGTATTCTTTTTATCATAATATGATATTGATTATATTTAAGTTGCTTTAGTTGTGTCTTGTTTCCTGTGTTAGGGAGGTGCGGCTCCTTCGAAGACAAACGAAAACATCTTTGGACATTTCTCTGCTAGAAAAATATCCTTGCTCCCAGTTTATAATTGCTATAGGAAATAATGCAGTAGGTAAGTGGAAATGCATTAAACTACACATTTTGTTGAAAGAACAAAATCTCAAGTTACTTATTTCTTTTCATCATAAAAGATTTCAATTATCTGTTGCTTCTTTTAGAAAAATTCATAGCAGAGTAACTTTGTTTCTGAGTAAAATCTGTCCCTGCTCATGTGGCACTGTCTTTTTGATAAACTTAAAAAATAAGATTTAAAGGAACTGTTCTTGGCTTCAGGAACTTACAGACCTAAGGAACTGGTTCTAGAGTGTTGAGGTATCTGGGATTCCTTAGGCTCCTGAGCCTATTTTGGCCAGCCTTGGAGGGGACAGGTGGCATGTGTACACAGCCCCCTTGTAGCAAAAAAAATTTACAAAACTGTTTGTAAATGTTTGAATTAACAAACTCTAAAAATAACAATGATCACTAACATTTTGAGTACTTAAGTTCTAAAGTTTTTACTTACTTGACACCATTTGAGAGATTAAAGTTAGAACAGTGCAGTTCAGCTAGAACCACATACTTTACAAGTTCAGATACCTGTATGATTTTAGGGGTTCACCGGTTCTGGGGTGAGCAGTCAGATCCCTTGCCCTGTACGGTAGCCTCAGCGCTCACAGAACAAGCACATGGTCAGTAACTATGGGCTCACTTATGTAAAGTTCTACTGGCCTAAACTTTTCCAGCTAAGTGTTGCACTGAGAGAGGATGGTAAAGTCTGCCAGTAAACCTGTCTTCCCGGTTCCCAGCTCTAATACCACCTGTACTCAGGGCATGCCCTTTAACTTCGTAAGTCCTCAGTTTCCTTTTCTGTAAAATGGTGGTGGAAGGTTGATGGTCTTGAATGGCCCTTTTAGCCCTAGAATTCTAGAGTGACTTGAATGAACTTAACTTTTTTATTGAACAGAAAATGCAACTTGAAGAACCAAACACTAACTGATGTGAATTGTTTTTCACAGCATTTTTGTCATCATTTGTTATGAATTCAGGAGTCTGGGAGGAAATTGGTTGTGCTAAACTCTGGAATGAATGGTGTAGAACAACGGACACCGCACATCTGTCCCCCACAGAGGCTTTTTGCGTGTTTTATCATCTGAAATCGAATCCCTCGGTATGTGGGACTTAACTTACATGTTTAACAAGTAGTTATGGAGGCATCATTTGTGTCATGTTCATTTGAATTCCATGTTCCTCTGTATTTACTTTGGGGCTGAGGCATTCCGCCTGTCAGCAGTGGTAGTAACCACTTTGTTCTTTCTATAAATATTAATATGGCATATCCAGTGTGTTGGTAAAAGTCTTAGGAAATTCTGAAATAACTTAGAAACAAACTGTAAACATTAGATATTAAATCTTGCTCTCATTCAATAAATTATTTTAGTTGGTGACTCTAAACATGTAAAAAACATGTTCACTCCATCAAGGCAGGGAATTCTCCTTTACTGCTGTATACCTGGTATTTAGCCAGTGCCTGGACATGCTAGAAACTCACTTAATATTGGTGGAACAAACGCATGCTTCATGCGTTCTAAATACAATTCTGTTGACATCAAGCTTTCAGCCTAATTTGTCCTCATTTTTTTTTTTTTTTTTAAGCTGAGCCATCCTGCCGCCTGTTGGCAGCTCAGCGGCTGCTCAGCTCGGGCCAGGAATTGAACTGCTGTTGCTTGGAACTCACACTCTTGAGCGAGCTCTTAACCAACTGAGCCACTCGGCTGGCCCTGTCCTCAGTTTTTAAGTCATTCCGTGGCTTATGCTGAATGATTTCTTTGGATGGCACTTGTCCCCCTCATCCTTGCATTCAGAGGACAGCGTGCTGGGCAATTGTGGAAACAAGTCAGGCAGGTGAGGCGGCCAAGCAGGTGCGGTGTCTCCCCATCTGCTGTCCAACAGCGTACCTTCCCACAGCTGCTGAGCATTTGAACCAAGGCCAGGGCTAGGGATTCAAACAGTGAAGGAAGTCGGTAATTCCATAACGTTGTAGTACAATGTGGCTTATTTCAAAAGGTAGGGACCAAATGTTAGCCTTAAACTATAGAATCTCATTTTGTAATACTTGTAGTTTATTTCTAAAACATGTAATCCAAAGTTATTGAAGTTTCATAACGATTTTTATAAACACCCAGTTTTTCTAGGAAATAAATAAGGAAACTAAGCATATTCTTTACCTGACCCTTAGTGGAAAGGTTTCACTTTAGAATAGATAGTGAAGATCAAGTAGGAGAAATTTCTGCACCTGGTTGTACCATTTATTGGTTAGATATAGACCTTGATTATTTAGAACCTACCTCTGTAGCCAGCTAATTACATATCCAGCCTTTTTCTTCACCCTTGTCCTGGGGCCCCCTTTTCCCCTCTTGTGCTTCCTTTGTGCATTTGTTAGCGTATGACAGTATTTTAATAGCAGACATGGTTGACTTCTGTGGGTAATATTGTTCCAATAGCATTCATAATCAGGAATGTCATTTTTTTGTGGCATTGCAAATGATTTCACCTTGAGCATATGAGCTGGAACTTGGTTTCTAAGGTAACACCATCTTCCCAGGCATTAGCAACGCTTTTGGATCCCATTTGGGGGAGGTCCTGTCAGGCTGCCATCGTGTGCTCTGGTAGCACCTAGTGTTTCTCTAGCGCGTATATTCTACACTTATTTGGAGTTTGGTCTTCACAGTTTGTGACCCTCAGAAGGGCAGCAGGGCTGGTACCGTTCCTGTTTTCTAAAGCGGATTCTGATGGTATGTACTGGGGTGTCTTCAGTGTCTCATATGCTGAGCCTTGTGGATGCTCTATTACTATGCATTTTATTCTGATAGTAATCGCCAGTAGTAGCTTGATTCTTAAATTTTAAAGAAAAATAAGCCAAGCAAATTGCAGAAAATAAGTTATCTAAGCCTAATATTAGGATTCAGATGATATGTATATGGTAATAGTTGGGGTGTGTATAAGATCTATTTGACCTTGGAATTGGGTTTTGCAGGTTTTGCTTTGTCAGTGTAGCTGCTATGTTGCTGAAGACCAGCAGTATCAGTGGCTGGAAAAGGTAAGAGCCGCAGGCCGCGCGTGGTTGGGCGACAGGGGCTGCCTTGTGCGAAGGGTCCAGTATCTGTACCCTTAAACCTACATAGTCAGATATTGAAGTGGGGAGAGTATTTGGGTTTTCTCCTAAAAATATTGTAGGAATTTTTACAGAGTATAAAGAATAAAAGAACCTATTTAACAAACATAATCAGCATCATGCCAAAGATTGTAGGTCGTAGAAGCATAAAACAGTTGAGTTCCTCCCATCCATCTTATTATTTTGTTTGAAAGAAAAACAAGCTACCTGCATGAAACAACAGGATCATGGTCAAGGGTGAAAACGACAGTGCCTGAAATGCAGGGTAACGGGAAGCAGGAAGCAGGTGAGAACGGGGGTCAGCTGCAGCCCTCCAAACTCTAAGATAGATCCGTTTTTCTTAGCATTAGGATGACTTAATTGAGGCTGCTTTTTGTGGGGAAATTATATAGATAGCATGTGCCCAATAAAACAAATTTTTCAATGAAGAATTTAACTGAACTAGGAATTTTAGAGAATAATAATTTTGTCAGTTACATATTATTTTTAAATGAAGTAGATCTTTTATATGCATTTTACAACATTTCAGTTTAAATCTTAGGTGTATTTTTGTACAGGTATTACAATTTAACTAGAAATAAGGAATTTGTTTCTCTTGTTTTAAATTGTACACAAGTTTCCATCGTTCTAGATGTACTTGTTTTAAACCCGATTGGCATACTTAGAAATGTTTATTAAAAGTTATTTAATGCATTTTATTAAGTGAGGAATTGTTGAAAAAGGGACCTTCTGATAATTATATACATGATTTTATGTTCATGTACCCATGTGTATTTTTTAGGGGTAAGTTTCACCAGATTTTTTGCCAGATCTTAGAAGGGTAGGAAAGTGCTGTATCAATTTTTATTTTTAATTTATGTAGGTTGACTATTACATAAAATAAATTTTATTATTTTTGTACTATGGGACTTTTCTCTTCCAGACTTGAAAAAAAGTAAAATTATGCATTTCCAAACAACATTTCTTAATCAGTATTTTTTACCCCAAGGATACTCTTTGGGTCTTCTTGCTGTTTGGTTCATGTCTGCCACATAATTCTGATAATCATGCACAGTCCAACAGAGTTGTCAGATGTTGTGGATTCAGACTATAAGTAATGAGTATTATAGGGAGGATGATAAATTAGACATTGTGAGAAATGTTATGTCTCTTAAATGGGATATACTGGTAACAAATATATATAGTATTAACTTTTTTCTGTTTATTTACAAAACTAATACAATGAAATTAGTCTTATAAATCATTTATGACACATAATTAATATAAATCTTCACTTCTATTGTTATTTAAAATAGCCATTGTTTTCTCTTCATAAAATTCTTTCAAACAAGGTGCAACGACCTAAAATCTACTTTTTTTCCTTTTAAAAATAGCTGCTTTCTTTGTTTTTTTTTAAGATTTTTATTGGGGAATTGCGGGGAGGGGAACAGCGCTGGGGAATTGGGGGAAGGGGAACAGACAAGTTGCTGTCGTTTTGTTCTTCAATCTAGTTGTGGAGGTCGTTGCTTCACTGGCCCAAGCTGGCACCATCATTGTGCTCTTCTCTGGCAAGGCAGATCAGTCGCCGGCTTCTGGACGGCCGCTCACTGCGGCTGCTGGCCGCTCACGCTGGCTGCTGGCTACATGCGGTAGCCCATGGCAACCCACTGCCACAGGGACTGCAGCCTACGCCGCCGCCGGCGACTCATGGCAGCCCAGCTCCAGGTTGAGCTGTTGTTCAGCATCTTAGCTGTGGAGGGCAGTGTCACTGGCCCTCCTATGTGGGATCCGAACCGGGGCCCTCTGGCATCCCAAGCGAGTTCTTAACCATCGCGCCACTCGGCCGGCCCGCTGCTTTCTTTGTTTATAGCACCATAGATTTTTAAAAGCTGAAAGAGTCCTTGGAAATCCATCAAATACAAATTGAAGAGGACATAGAGCAATTGAAACTTGCCTACAGTTGTATACAGTAGCCCCCTCACCCCCTTTATCTGCTGGGAATATGCTCCAAGACACCCCCAGTGGGCGCCTGAAACCTCAGATAGTACCGAACCCTATATATTCTGCTTTTCCTGTACATATGTACCTATGATAAAGTTTAATGTATAAATTAGACAAGAGATTAGCAACAATAACTAATAATAATATAGAACAATTAAAACAATATCCTTTAATAAAAGTTTGGGGCCATTATTAAGTAAAATCAGGGTCATTTGAACACAAGCACTGTGATACCAAGACAGGATCTGATAACCGAGAGGGTTACTAAGTGACTAACAGGCAGCACTGGACAAAAGGGTGATTCATGTCCCTGGCAGGTTGGAGCCGGATGGCCCGAGAGTTCATCACCCTGTTCAGAACGATGTGCAGTTTAAAACTTATGAATTGTTTATTTCTGGAATTTTTTATTTAATATTTTCAGACCACGGTTAATCACGGGTAACTGAAACTGCGGAAAGCAAAACTGAGGATAAGGGGGAACTACTTATATTTGCCGGCATTATGGGTGGTTAGGAGAGGGAGGGACTGCTGACGGGAAGGTGAGTACTGCCAGGCTCACAGCGGCTCAGTCTGGATGATGTTCCTGGCTGTTAGAAGAGCTTCTCTGGCCACCTTTGCTCCTAATTCCCTTTACTTACACAGACACTCCCTTGGAAAGTAGTGCTGGCCTTTAGTTCACAGATGAGGAAAGTGACTTGGTGGAGAAGGTCACCCAACTAGAAGGTGACATAACCAAGATCAAACCTGGGTGAGAGGACGGCAAAGCATGTGTGCAGTTTTCCATGGACACTTCTACCCCTGCAGGCATGATATTACTGTGGGTGGTGTCAGCTAAGCAACCAGAGGGATGTTTCTACTCCATAACAAAAGTACACATATATGCATATATATGTTAATTTGAAATCCATTTTGTGTTAGGTTTTTGGTTCGTCTCCAAGGAAGAATATGCAAATAACTGTTCTCACATGTCGACATGTTACCGATTATAAAACTTCAGAATCTACCAGCAGCCTTCATCCTCCTTTCCTGAAAGCCCTAAAAACACAGAATTTCAAAGAGCCTCCATGCTGTTCACTGCTAGAACAACCCAATATTGTGCATGATCTTCCTGCAGCAGGTGGTGTTAAAATTCGTAAATTTACGTTCTTATTGCTTTGATAGTTATTTTGAATGTTAGAGATCTTTTTGAGGTAGTGTGCTAATGATGATTAATAATACTGGGGGTGCCCAAAAAATGTGTACACATGGCTTGTACTTATCTTTTGTTATTGCAATATATTATTACAATTTTAATACAGTTTTTTCCTTTTTAAAAATGTATGCATTTTTTTGGCACCCTTTGAGCATTGCTGTTTGTCCTTGATACCTGTAGTTAAGTTGCTAGTACATTATATTTGGTTTGTGTTTAAAAATTTTCCAGACAAAGTTACCATGTGAGAGCAGCTCAGAGTTCTTAACTGTTACCCTTCAGAGTTGCTCTGTTTCTTTTTGGTCTTTGGTGAGCCTATGTTATATGTAAATTGCTGGCATATGAAAAGTTAATAAAGTATGTTTTAATTGTCAAAATGGAAGGTTTCATTTATTGAATCTTGATGGTTGCTTTCATACTTTATTTTTGTTCCTTTTACTGATTATATCCTAGTGTCATGTCAAAATTAGATTGTCACTGACTTTTCAGTAGTTAATATGTTATAAAATAAATTGTTATTGGTTAATAAAGGATTTTTTTCGTTAAATATTGTTAATTAGAATAAGTGGCTAAATATTTTATGTTATGCGTTGTATATTTGTTACTTACATTTTTATTATAGTCAGCAAAATTTTATCTTGTAGCTACTTAAGATGTGTCTCAGCAGTATGTTCAGGATATGCAAAATAAACATATTTGCAAATGCAAGAGAATATTAGGAAAATAATGGCTTTGAAAGAAAATATGCATTCTAATCGGTTCAGAATTACAGTAAATGCTTTGATTAAAAGAAGCAACAGAGACAACTATTTTTAAAAACAGCCTTTATTACTTAGAGATGTTTAATTTAAAAATCCTGTAGTAGAAAACTTAAGTGGTTTTTTTTCTTGTATATTTATAGTTCTGAGTTACTGTCAAGTATGGAAAATCCCCGCCATTCTGTACTTGTGTTATACTGATGTGATGAAATTAGACCTAATTACAGTTGAAGCTTTTAAGCCTGTACTTTCTTCCAGAAGCTTGAAAGGTTTGGTTGAGGTAAGGTTTTAACTCACTGACTTAATAGCTGAGTTATTATAATAAACCTAATAACAAACATACCGTAAATATATGCTGTCAGTTTAAAACCTAAGTAACACTTAGAGATCCTTTTTCTCTCAAGATAAAGCTTTCTAATCTGGCAGTTTGAAGGTGAGAGTCACTCTCTTTTCTATTATAGATACACCTCTGTAACCTGAGTGTTTTGATCAGGTGTGATGGATGAGTGCAATGTATTTAAGTCCCATATGTCTGTGTAGAAAGATGGTTTTACTGTTCAAGAAGTTTCTATAACTAGTTAATTTGGAAGGTTGTAATTTTTGAGAAGGCATTTAATTAATTTGGAATTAAGTCAACCAATTTGGAAGGTGGTGGTTTTGGTTTTTTTTAGAGATTTTTATTGGGGAATTGGGATGGGAACAGTGCTGGGGAATTGGGGGAAGGGGAACAGACAAGTTGCTTTCCTTTTGTTCTTCAGTCTAGTTGTGGAGGACGTTGCTTCACTGGCCCAAGTTGGCACCATCATTGCGCTCTTCCTAGGTAAGGCAGATCAGTCGCCGGCTTCTGGACGGCCGCTCACTGCAGCTGCTGGCCGCTCACACTGGCTGCTGGCTACACACGGTAGCCCATGGCAACCCACTGCAGCAGGGGCTTCAGCCTACGCCGTCGCCAGCGACTCACAGCAGCCCAGCTCCAGGTTGAGCTGTTGTGCAGCATCTTAGCTGTAGAGGGCAGTGTCACTGGCCCTCATATGTGGGATCCGAACCTGAGCTCTCTGGCGTCCCAAGCCAGTTTTTAACCATCGTGCCACTCGGCCGGCCCAGGAAAGTGGTAGTTTTTGAGAAGGCATAGTATAGATCCAGTTATCGTAACATTTATTCACTTCATTTTGTGTGGGACTGGATATGTGAAGATGACATAAACCTATTCTCCTTTTTCAGTTTGTATCTACCTGGGCCCTTCCCAGAAAAATGCATGCCAGGGCACACACACAACGTTTTGTCTGCTTCTGTAGTTAACTGGCCCTTCCCACTTGGTTGAAACCAGGGGCTGTGGCTGTTCTGTTTATACTGTAGTGCGGTGCGCATCTACACCTAGGCGTGTTCTGAGAGTTGTGACTCAGCTGTCACACAGCGTTTAAGTCACTGCTCGGCTTTTCAGAATATTCTTTGAAGGGGAAATTTAAATAACATGTTTAACCTTTTCATTTCTTGCTTTAAACATAAGGATTTGTGGGAGGGTGAGGTGGCCATATTGAAGAGTAGCTTTCTTAGTGACCACATAGTCACCCTGAGTTCATGGATTCTGTCCATCTAGAAGTGGTATTGAAATGAGCCAACTCCAGCAGAATATTCCAGCAGAATAAAGGTGGTATTTGATCAGCACAATGGAATTCTCCTGAGTGCCTGCTGTGTAGACCCCCCCAGCGCTAGGTGGCCCCCCCGCTGTGGGGCCTCCAGAGCCTGGAGGTGGGGCAGGTGATTGTCATGCCAGGCCGATGCAGAAGAGCCCCATTTTGTGCCAGCTGAGGGGAGGGCGAAGGCAGTGAGGCGAGGGTCCACTGGGAACGGGGCACCTCAGCTGGATGTGAAAGCTGGGTGAATCCTAGCTGAAGTGTGCTGAGGGGGAGCAGTGTGAGCTCAAGGTGGGCGAGGCCTGTCAGGGCGCTTGGAGGGCAGGGTCAGTGTCATTGGGTGTGGTGGTGGCTGCGAGGGAAGCCAGAGTGCACACCAGAGGGGCCGAGCCAGAGCGCTGTGCCTGCCTCCGGGCTGCCAGTGGTTTCCCACGGCCTGCAGGGGCTGTGACGTTCCTCAGAGAGCTTTGGACGACAGGGTCACACACCTAGACATTTGACCCACTGCCTGTTGGTTTGCAAGAGGCGATGAAAGGCAGTGCCTGTTCCATTTGGGTGCCATTCTTTGTTTGTGTCTTGGAGGTATAAATTGCTTCCAACTGCATTGTCACCCTCACTTTATTAACTAGGTTATTCTCTCCTTTCAGAATATTCCCCAGAGCACAGAGATGCTGAAGAAATTGATGACGACAAATGAGATTCAGAGTAACATTTACACGTGATTCCAGAGAGTGTTTTGTAAAGTGTGTCACCCATCCATTCCTTTTCGGGGAGCAACTGCACCATTTTATGGGTTATTTTTTTTTCAAGGGGGTACTTTGAGGGTGTTAAAAACAGAATAAACTTATTTAAATTCATTGTAGTTTTAGTTTATATTTTATGGTGGTGCTGTTCACGACTGAAATAATCCAGATGTTTTTCTTTATCCACTAGATGGGAGTATTGTTGTATTTGAATATTTTGAGGTAATAGAGTTAAAATTTTTAAAAGCTGCAGATGACAACAGGTTGTATTAATATGGCGCAGTATTGTTAATTTAGTGCAAAAATTTGGTATGCTATCTGAGAGTTGGTGACCTGTTGGTGGTTCTTAATATGTGGAAAGTTTCTGACTATGTTATGACATCTACAGTTTTTTTTTGTTTTATGGATAAAATTGATAAGGTAACAAAATTACATATTTGCTCAAAATGAAACAGAAAGTTGCATTTCATCACGTCAGCCCTATCTGACAGGGTAGCCCCTCCACCCAGACTTTGCCAAGGTGGGCTGTGTTGGTATCACCAGCTCTACTGGGGCAGAGCGTTGTCATTTGAATATGACTTGAGTCATGAACTTTGAGTAGCCACACTACTTTACAAAACCACAAAGTAAAGTTCATTAGTGAAAATAAAGTTTAAAATGGTGGAGCTTAGAAATGCTTCTTATCCTTTTTCTTTCTTGTTAATTATTGACTATCTATTACAGATTTAGACAACTTACCCATTTATGTCTTCTAGATTCGGTTCATTTACTGTTTCAGTAGTGGAGGGGGTTGGGGTAGGAGACACTGTGTTGGCTGACTCCTTGAGTAAGCTCAGTTTCCTCCAAGTAATAGAGTGCTGGAAGTTTTGTGCATGGCCTATGTGTGCACATGTCCTGATGATAGAAATTGAAGTGTTTTCCTCATTGTAGAAAAGCATGCATCTATTTAGAAGTGTGTTTGCAGAGCCCTGAAGTAATATCAGTTGTGAGAATGAAAAGACATAAAAATCTAGATGAATTGAATTTCAAGGCCAAAGTATCCAGACAGATAAGAACAAAGCAGTTAAACTGTCTTGTCCATCAGCTCTTACTACCTAGTACCCGCACTTGACCTTGGAGGCTGAAAGCAGCCACCATCCATTTTTCATGAGTCTGTAGAGTGGAGGGTGCCCCTGCCAGTCTGTACCATGGACGGTTGGTCTTGGCTTCTGCCTCTACCGTCACATATCTGACGTGAGCTGGCCGGGCCTGGCTGGTGTAGGATGGCCTTGGCTGGCATGGCTTGGCTCGGCTCTCTTCCACATGTCACACTGTTCCCTCAGCTGGGGAACCTGGAGATGTGCTCAGACCTGCCCCAGCATTTTTTGTAGCGATTGCAGTGAGCAAGGGAGGGAACGGAAACTTGGCAGTGCCTTTCCAAGCCTCTGTCAGGCCTGCTGCAGCCCCGGTGCTCACATGCAGAGGCAGGATGGGAAGGCCCACCAAAAGTTTGGATGGGGGGGCGTGACAAACGGGGGCCATTAGGACAATCCACCTACCTGCGTCTGCCCTCTGACCACAATTACTCAGGCCCTCCCACCTGCAAAATAGGCTCACCCCCGTCCTAGGACACCCAGAGTCACCTCCAGTTATATCAGGTTTGAAGTCCAGGGTCTTGTCATCTAGATGCGTCTTCTACAGAAACCTACAAAAGAAAACTACAAGTGGTCCTTTACAGACTAGGTGCACGTGGTGACAGGGACAGGCCGTCTGCAAGAAATATTTCCCACCTGAAAGGCAAAGACTAGGACACGTGAGTGGTCACTGGTCCACCAAGTCGAAATTCCACTGGACAAATAGTGCCAGACCGCCTGCCTCTGGAGTGAGAAGTGTTCCTTGACGGGGCTTAGTTTCTGTTCTCTGGCAGAGCCTCTCCAGTCTCGTTCTTGGCCCTAAGATGTCGTTTTTCATCACATTCCTTGCCTAGTCCGAAAGAAATGATCTTTGATAGCAGCTGAGTAGCTTTCTTATCCATAGAAAGATGAGTGCGTGAAGTACAATATTCTTAAAAGCATTGTGGGCTCCCTACATATCTAATTATAGCCTGCTCCATGCTCTCAGTGTCAAGAACTATGAAGGGTCTGAGATCCTGCTGACGTGCAAACTTACAGTAAACCTGCCACAATTTTATGGATCCTGGAATAAGACCTGAGACTCGTGAGTTGGAGAACGGACTTGATGACAGCATAGCAAGAAGTGTGAGCTCCACGTTTGTGTCACTTAATGCTTGTCCCCCAAGCCCCATGGAGACGATGCAGAACCGTCCATGTGTGTGCTGTGCACGCAGTGGGTCTGCGTCCCAGCTGAGGAACCTCACACGTAGGGAGTCCAAATCTTTTGTTATAGACAGCAAGCAACCTGCTTTTTCTCTGTAGGAGGCGTTAATCTTAAGGACATTAAGCACATCTGCCCTTGGCTGTAAGAGACACGATCTCTGCCTTCCAAGCCTTTGCTATACAGACAGCCTTGAAAAGACAGCACCTGTGCCCTCCCAGTGCAGAAATGGGAGGCCTGTGAAGAACGGTCTTCCAGTAATATTCACCCTTTGTACCTTTACTGCACCTGGTCAGTCTGCCCAGCTGGATTTGTGAACAGCTTGGACGCTGGGATGAAAGGAGCCAGGATGAAACCCAGGGCTGTGGTCTGAGCAACCAGAAGAAACGCTGCATCAGCTGAGACGGGGGACACCGGATTACAGAGAAGCCCAGTGTGATTTGGGGGTAACTGAGATGTCAACTAGACATTCAGGTGGGGGTGTTGAGTGGGCAGTTGGACCTAGCCTGGTGCTTGTGAGACAAGCTTGGCTGGCAGCTAAAGACAGGTGTCGTCTGCAAAGGGACCATTTAGCGTGGGCCTGGGTGACATCACCAGGCAGTGAATATGAAGAGGACAAAAGGAAGGGCCTAGGCCCTGCAGGGCTGGTGGTCAGGGAGCTGACAGGAGACCGAGAAGAGCACCTGGGAAGGTAGGACGGAACCAGGAGGCCATGGTTTCCTGGAAGCTTGTGATGAAAGTGCTTGAAGCCGGAGGAAGTCTTATTTGGGCTTCCTGCTGCTGACACAGCAAGGAAAGCGAAGACCAACGCTTCATGGTGGATTTAGCAGTGTGTTGGGTGGTTGAATGAGTTATATGTTCCTTTCTACTGATCAATAATCATTTAGGAGTATAGAATTTGTAATTGATATTCTTGCCAATACATCATTAATTTGAATGGTGGTGGTTTCTGGAGAAATGGGATCAGAATGCACACACATGATTAACTACAATTCTGACTTCCCTCTCTTTAATGCCAGTGGAGACTCATTTCCGAATTGTCTTCCAGCCTTGCAATCTTACTTTGGGCTGGGGAGAAGGGAAGAGAGAAGGAGGATGTACACGAAAGATGAAAGAAAGAAAGGACTTCCTGCATTGATGGCTGCCTGGAATTCTGGTTTTAGGGAAGAGGGATGAGCAATTGAGCATGGATTCCAATAAATCCGCTTGGATAGAGTAGGCTGGGTCGGAGTCTCCAATCACAGGGGGAGATCAGTTAGCGTGCCGTGCCTTCCAGCTCTGTGCAGCTTCTGCGTTTACTAATCGCCTTTAGAATAGCTTGCTGCCGGCTATCCAATCTAGCTCACACCCTCACATAGTCACCAGAGTGACAACACGGATGGACCTAGACGGTATTGTGCTGAGTGAAGTAAGTCAGACAAGTGCCATATAATCTCATATGTGGAACCTAAAGAACAAAATCAACAAACAAAACAGAAACAGACTCATAGATGGAGAACATTTTGATGGCTGCCAGATAGGAGGGGGGATGGGAGAATGGGTGAAACAGATGAAGGGATTAAGAAGTACAAATTGGTAGTTACAAAATAGTCACAGGGATATAAATTAAAGCACAGGGAATATAGTTAATGATAAGGTAGTAACTGTAATGTCAGGTGGGTTCTGCCTTACTGGGGAGATCACCTCGTAAGTTATATAAATGTCTAATCACTATGTTGTACGCCTAAAACTAATATAAAATAACAATGAATGTTAACTGTAATTGAAAAATAATAAAAAAATAAACACAGTCACCACAAAGTTGTTTTTTTTTTTAAAGATTTTATTGGGGATTTTATTGGGGAATTGGGGGACGGAACAGCGTTGGGGTATCGGGGAAAGGGAACAGACAAATTGCTGTTGGTTTGTTCTTCAGTCTAGTTGTGGAGGACGTTGCTTCACTGGTCCAAGTTGGCACCATCATTGCGCTCTTCCCGGGCGAGGCAGATCAGTCGCCGGCTTCTGGACGGCCACTCACTGCGGCTGTTGGCCGCTCACGCTGGCTGCTGGCTACACACGGTAGCCCATGGCAACCCACTGCTGTCCACAGGGGCTGCAGCCTACGCCGTGGCCGGCAACTCATGGCAGCCCAGCTCCAGGTTGAGCTGTTCAGCATCTTAGCTGTAGAGGGCAGTGTCACTGGCCTCATATGTGGGATCCGAACCGGGGCCCTCTGGCGTCCCAAGCCAGTTCTTAACCAACGCGCCACTCAGCCGGCCCACAAACTGTTTTTAATATGAAAAATATCGCCAGCTCCTGGTGCCCTGTTTAAGAACTCTCCGAGGTTGCTTAAATAAGCTCCGTTACGACCACAGACCCGAAGCCTGTGTCAGCGTTCTCTGCAGGTTATATTTGTTCCTAGGTGGACTCGCATGGCAGTGCCGCTCTTCATTAGTGCCTTAGGAAGAGAAGGGGAGCCGAGTTCCAGCGTTTTGGTTCTTGATAGCATGTCTGGAAGAGGCCATCCTGTTTCCTGCAAATTTCCTTGTGCCGCCTGCGCTTCCACCACAACAGATCCGCGCGAGAGACTGGAGGGGAACGGGCTTCCAAGAAGCCAGTTCAGTGTAGTTACTGGTGTGAAATGGTAACTGAGAACAGCAGGAATGTCAGGTTTGCTCATTTAGAAAAAGGGCAAACTGGCCTAAACCTCCCTCTCCCTTCTCCATCCTTGTCCGCCGTCAATGTGTTTAGTCCTCTCACCTGAATTTCATCTTGAGCAGAAGCTACTGCGATTGAGCACAAGGGAAGGGGACTATTGGGTTGTTGGAAAAGTCATGACGCATGTTTGCAACAGATGGCGCTAGTTCACTTTTGGAAGTACTAGAGTCATTCGCATCTATGTTATTGCGATGTCATTTGACAGCTGACAGTTTTAGCTTCATTCTAAAAAAAAATTGAGCGATTTGGTTGAGTTTTGGAGATTTTACAACAAATTGAAGATGGAAGACCAAACTGCATTTTTGCCATATTTTACTATTTTACTTCCATAAAGGGAAGAACGCATGTCAAGCTTGTGAAAAATTGCATAAAGTTTACGGTGACAATGCTCTACAAGAACGTCAGTGCCAATGATGTTTCACAAAATTCTGTGCTGGTGATTTTGATCTCAACGATGCTCCTCGGTCAGGGAGGCCCACCGAGGTTGATGACAACAATATAAAGGCATTGATCGAGTCAAACGCATGTTACACGACACAAGAGATTGCAGAAACATTGAACATCCATCATTCAAGCGTTCATGGCCACCTGAAGAAGCTGGGATATGTAAGCAAGCTCGATATTTGGATTCCACATGAACTCAAAGAAGTTCATTTGACGGCGCGTATAAACATCTGCAATATAATATGCTCATTAAACGTGAGGAAAATGATCCTTTTTTGAAGCAATTGATAACTGGTGATGAGAAGTGGATGTTCACAGCAATGTGGTGTGCAAACGGTCTTGGTCCCGACGTGATGATTCGCCTCAAATGACATCAAAAGCAGGCACTCATCAGAGGAAGGTTATGCTCTCAGTGTGGTGGGATTTTTAAAGGTGTCATGTTTTTTGAACTCTTACCAAGGCCCCAAAAAATCAATTAGAATGTGTACTGTTGGCAATTGGACAGTTTGAACGAACCCATCATCCAGAAACGTCCAGAGCTTGTTAATTGTAAAGGAGTTGTGTTCCATCGCAACAACGTGAGACCACACACAAGTTTGACCACGTGTCAAAAATTATTGGAGCTTGGATGGATGTGTTGCCACACCCACCATACTCACCTGACCTTGTGCCGTCAGACTTCCACTTGTTTCGCTGTCTTCAAAACTCCTTGCATAGTATAATGTTCAATTCAGATGAGGCTGTAAATCAGCACCTTGTTCAGTTTTTTGCAAATAAAGACAGGTCCTTCTATAAATGAGGAATTATGAAGCTCACTGAAAGATGGCAAAAGGCTATCAAACAAAACGGGCAATATATCATTGATTGATCTTTGTTCTTTATATAAATAAATGACCTTTGAAGAACAGACAAAATACGTCATGACTTTTCCAACAACCCAATATGTAGTTCAGTCCCCCAGGGTGCTTGACGTGGCCTGGACAGATTTATATTGGTCGTTTTTGAAACAGGCCTGGGAAGAGCCTGCTTTACAAATGACACCACCGAGGCCCCTGGCACTTCAGCCTGGCTCCCCCGTCATACCAACATCGAAGCTGTTGGCAAACCCTGTACAACAGGGTCGGACCCTGGTAAGGAGTGGACTCGCACTGAGCCCCACGTGGTGCTGTGCAGTGCTCTTCCTGTGAGCCTGCCCTGCCCGAGGCGAGGATGCGAGGTCCAGGCCTCGCAGCTGGAACCACCTGGAAGACTGGAAACCCTGTGGCCACTGGAGGTGGCGCAGCCTCGTGGGGAGGGTATCGGTCCCAAAGAACCAGATTCTGGGCCTCCACAGCTCGGGTCTCAGCTGGTGGACCACAGCGTGGTGCGGCGCCCTCTGTGCTGGCTAGACTGAGTTGGGCAAGGCTGCGAGTTGTGTCTCCAAGCTCTGCCCATGTGTCCCCAGCACAGCCTTGTGTGGAGGGTGTGCTCCAGCTTTGGCCCTGGCTCCCTGACACTCATCCCCTTGTCTGAATTCAAGTCTGTCAGGAACCTGTTTCCTCCGGCACCAGTTTGAGAACTGTGGGCAGGAGGCAGGCAGAGCAAGGGTCCAGGTCCCAGACTCCAGTCCTGCTGGGAAGGACATGAGAGGTCGTGTGGGCCATGGTTCAGAAACCTGTCAGGCTAGACATCTCTGCAGGTGTTCGGTTAAGGGTAGGCTACACCAAAAATTGGAGAACTGGCAGCAGAACTGTGCTCTGGATGGCAGAAATGGTGTTTGGAAGGCCATCTTCCAGGATGTCAGCTCCGACTCAGCTTGGTGAGGCCCCGCCAGGAGCGGGGGAGGGCCAGGGCTGCCGTCCCAGGGCACATCCACCCGCTGCACTGAGTCAGAACCCAGACAGCGTTGCCCGCGAGGCCGGGCCTAGAGACCCCATGGACAGCACTTGGTGCCAGCCCCCCCAGCCAAGACAAACCCTGCCTTCAGGCCTGGCGCTCCACGCTGGGTCCTGGGCTCGGCCCACAAGAGGTTGGGTTTCTCTCTCTGGTTCCAGAGTGCCTTCAACTTGAAGAGATATTGAGCCTGGGCAGAGGCCCCAGATGCCTGGCCCTCCCTGTCCATGAGGCGCAGGCCCACGGCGGGGTCCCTGGGCCTGGCAGGACTCTGGGTGCGGACAGGGTCCCCGAGTTCCATGCAGTGGTCTTGCTCTGTAAGTGCTCTAAGCAGTGGGGTGTCCATTGGGTCAAGCGTGGGCCTTTGATGTTTATAACAAAACAACCTGCATCGTGGACGGCCATGTGGCAGCCAGACGGCTAAGCGGGCTGGCGATGACTCAGAAATTCCGCTGTGTGTTCTCTCCAACGGCTCGAGTGCTGGAGTGAAACCACATATTAATAACTTGGCCGCCTGCTCAATCTCTTAATATTAAAATGTGAGGTTGCTCATATATTCATGTCTATACATTGTAAAGCCGATATGAAACATGACCAATACCAAAATAGCTCGAAGTGTATTTATTTCAAAGGAAATAGAGTGATTTACATCGGAATCCTCGGAGCGGCAGCGAACTTTCAAGGCGCCCCGAGAAAAGGGTAAAAAACCACACTGCTGTTACTGCAAGTTCACGGAAGGGCTTGGACTTTTAATAAGTGAAGTCCTTTCTATTTAAAAACTTTTAGATGTTATTTATAACCACAAAAGCAGCGCTGCTTTTTGGACTAATGATCTGCTTAGATTTCTGACTAAATCTTCATTTCTCTCCGTAAGGCTGTATACTTCCACCCACAAATGTGCTACCTCTCCCGTGTTCTAGAATTCACCAGCCTCCTTGCAGCCCTGCTGCCGCCTGCGGCTGCCATGCCACCTCCGGACCTCTGTCGTCCGGCGCTTCTGGAATAGCCCGCGTGGGTACACGGTGCAGCCCTAACCCTCCTGGCTCACAGGTCCAGCTCCTCCTAAATGCTCAGCCGCCTTTTCTCAGAGGAGCCTCGTCAGCGAGCATTAGGTCTCAGGTAAGCAGGCCGTCATATGGCCGCCTTGGTCTTTTCATCAGGCCCCTCTCCCTCTCCCCATGCGCCAAAGGACACTGGGCACGTGAGTTGGGGACTCCTTCTGCAACTCCAAACACCAGATCGTTTTTCAGGTCCCTTCGTGGCCCACATCTCAGCTATCTTTCCCACATTATCTCCCCACTTTCTTCAAGACTCAGGTACGTGCTGCCTTTTCTGGAAGCCGCCCCCGCCCCTCACCTGACGCTGACGCCGTGTGTTCTGCCTCTGGATTTCCATGGAGCCAAAGCGGCAGCACGAGGGCCACCTGCCTGGCTTCGGAGCCCACACGTAGACACCACCACCAGAGAAGACCTCTGAGGGTGGGGAGGGGGGTGGGGGGGTGATGCTTCATCAGGGTTTTGGAGAGCTCATGGGTGGGGCCAAAAAACCCCGTAAAAGTGAGTGGATACACAGTCGTCCCGGAAGACTGCTGGGCTGTGCACCCCACAAAGGTAAAAATCCTCTGCAGTAAGAGTTCAAGGCCTGAAGCCAGGAGCCAGCACTGTGCGGGGATCGGGGGAAAGGCCAGGGGTTCCCACAAACTGGAAGCGGAATTTTAATCACAGCAGTTCAGGGTTAGCATGACTTTCTCCACGTGCAAGAATTAGAAACATCTGAACACTGTAAGGATGAGGCATCTTTAAAAGGGAAAACGGTCACACGCACATATGTAATGTGTACATATATGTATGTCATGGTGGGTGCAGGTCTCAGCATCCACACTCAAGCGGCTGTCCTAGTTCTTTACTTTTCTATGACTGGATTTTCATTTCTTTTTTCGGCCCACATTCCACCAGCAATAGAAACTAAAGTCCGTCAGTTCATTGCTGGCCCTTTGCCCGGGGTGGGTCGCCATGTCAGGGACTGACCCCGGGGCAGGGCCGGGGGAAGCATCACCCTGTCCCCACCATTTCCTGCTGGCACCTGCAGACATGGCCTTGTTTCTGTTCGCACCTGTTCCCTCTCCCCGTTCTCCGTTCCTGTGGGGATGCACTGGAAGGTGCCCTGATTGCTGGGCTCTCCAGGGACAGTGAGGGCTGTTCCAGGGAAGAACCCTGACCCTGCAGGGGGCATGTCACCTGTTCCCACATCTACTTCTAGAGCTCACTCATAAGCATGTCTGGTACAAATTCTGGGCATGGGCACTTGGCTGGGCCCTGTCTGGGGAGGCACCTTCCTCCCGGCGGTGCTGGTGTTCTGCCGTCTCAGCCTCCGCCCTGCCCAGCTTTGGAAGTTGGGTGCACATAGGGACCCCAACAACATCGACGCTCTTTGTCTCCCCCCTCCCATCTGATACGCTTTGATCTCGTGTCTGGGGGCAGGACGGAACAGCTGAGACGGATCTTGTGTTTCCATCTTTCTGTTCAAGCCGGAGTTTGACTCCTGTTCTCTGAGCTCTGTGGTGTCATCTACTCCCTGCAGCACCCAGCAGGGGGTGCTGGGCGGGTCATGGGGTGGGCACTGTAGTCGGACTGCAGACTGCTGTGGGCAGACACACTGAGAGCATATTTGCCTAGACTTTAGTCAGAATCGCTTTTAGGTGCTGGGGATTGGACAGCTTTTTCATTTTTACTTAAAAAAAATCTTTTCAACATTGAACATGAATTACTGTTATAATTAGGAAAAAAACCCCAAACCAATGAATTACAAAAACGATCCACACTATTTTGTTTTCAAACGTGTCTGGCGTGGATCTCATTTCAGAGTGTGCATTGAGGAACGTACACCCGTCAAATCTATCGCTCACTCTTCACAGAGACCCAAGTTAAAACACTAACTCTGAACTGACCGTTGAGCTCCCTCTGACCACCGTTCAGCGTGTACTTCCTTCCGGGATGCAGTGACGGCCAAGGGAGACACGGTCTCTGTCCCACGGAGTTTGTGGTCAGTGAGGATCTGATCTGATGGACGCCTGGGTCTGACCCGCAGAGTCCCCAGTCCTGGAAGGGCAAATGCAGAAACAGCCCCATATACCGATGTCATCCTCACAAGGCTACCCTTGATCCAGGCTGTTTGTGTCACAGCAGCAGAAAAGTGCAGTCAGTCCTCAGTTTCTCATGTAGTTAAATGTAAATGTACCATAAACAAACTTACCATATGACCCCACAATTTCACTCCTAGGTATCTATCCAAGAGAAGTGAAAACACAGGACTGCACAAAGACTTGAATATAAATCTTTAGAGCAACATTCTTTATAATAGCTAAAAAGTAGAAACAACCCAAATGTCTGTTTAACTGTTGCTTGAACAAAGTATTGCCTTTCCATACAATGGAACACTACCCAGCAATAGAAAGAGGACAAATTGCTGATAAGTGCAGCCTCATGAATGAATCCAAAAAGGATTTTGCTGAGCGAAAGAAGCCAGACATAAAAGACCACACACTATAGATCCATTTTTATTAAATTGGAGAAAAGACCAAACCGTAGAGGCAGAAAGCGGAGCAGTAGCTGCCGGAGGTGGGGTAGGAGTCTGGATTGAGTGCAAAGTGGCATGAAGGTACAGGTTTGGGGTGATGGAAGTGATCTTCCATCATGTCGGTTGGTTGTATGACAGAGGACTATATACACATTTATCAAAACTCGTTGAACTATGTACTTATAGTGGGGAAATTTTTTCTAGTGTGTAAATTACTCGTATGCCTCAATAAAGCTGTTAAAAAAAAATCGAACTTGCCGTGCCATGGTCTAGGTTAGCGGTTCTCAACCTGTGGGTCGCGACCCCTTTGGGGGTCGAACGACCTTCTCACAGGGGTCGCAGGGTACTCGGATGTGGGCGTATCTGCATGTGGGCCTGGAGACGGATAGAGGAGCGGTGTCTCGGTTCCTAAGACCATCGAAAATATGTGTTTTCCGATGGTCTTAGGCGACCCCTGTGAAAGGTTGAGAACCGCTGGTCTAGGTAATAGATCCCGTCTACTTCTCTCAGCATCTTGCTTCAGGGCCTTGACACAGGACGAGTTTACGTCTTGCTCTTGTTACTATCCTGTGTGGGTTGGGTTTCGGGGAGGCAATATTCTGCTCCACATGGTCACTCAGGGACCAGGCTAACTCCAATTTTTAGCTCCTCCTTTCTCTAGATCCTTAGTCCTTTCCTTCCAGAGTCCTGGAAGACACAGGAAGAGCAAACTTGGAGGATTGTGCAAGAGGTTTTTATGGATTTTATTAGATTTTGCTATTCAATGAACCACTATGAACTTAGTGGTCTAAAACAATGAGCTCTTCCTGCTTTTCACGGTGTTGTGGACTTGCTGGGTGTTTGTGTCGGTCTGAGTTGGCTCGGCCGGGCCTCTCTCTCTGTGGCCTCACCCTTCAGAAGGCTGGCCTGGGCTTGTTCACCTGGTGGAGAAGGGCTCCCTGCCACGAGAGGCGGCAATCCCAACGTGCAAGCACTTCCTCAAATTTCTGCTTCTGACACATTTGCTATGGTCCGGTGGCCAAAATAAACCACACGGCCAAACCAGGAGTTTGGGAGGACACTACCCAAGACGAAGAAACAGGGAAGCCATCTGCAAACAACCCACTGCAGGGCCAGGCCTGGTAGCCTCAATTCTGTCCTCATTCCATTGGGTGGACCTAGATGTGCTCCCCTTTCCTGCCCCCCCTGCCTCCCCCCCCCTCTACAGGAGGATGGGAAATGAGGGCCTCTCTGCCCAGGAGAAGATGGATGTTGATGTAGTTGGCACCGCAGGTGGTGATTCTGAATAGCTCTGTGTTTCCTGCCACACCCCCACAGTAGGATGTGAGGTGACTGTCCAGCCTGAGACACCCCCTAAGGTTCTGAAAACCTCACCTCTGATTGCTTATTGTCCTGTCCATCCAGCTAAATGAATTGAACACGTGCCTCTTCCCCGAACGGTAAAAACAGCGGGGCTGACTTTCCCCTTTCTGCTGGTTGGGGGACTCTCTCCAGGCTGCTGTTCTGGGTGCTTGAGGGGATCCCGCAGGCAGAGTGGGGCTCCACCTGTGGTGACCGCTACAACACATGGTTCTTGGCATCTCGGTGACTGTCTACGCTCATCTAATCTGCATAGCGGCATTCTGGATCTTTCTCTGGTGCGTCTGGAAGTTCCTTCAGATTTTAGTGTTGGGTACCAAAATGCAAGCATTTTATAAGGAAATGTAACCAAGGGGAAGCAGTACTCAGGGCCACTCTTGTTTCTGTAGACTAGGTGACAGAGACAGTGCGTGGCCCCAGGGCTCTCTGATATGCCTGTTGTTGTGTGACTTCCCTCCTGGAGGATGAAACCATCTGGGCCTCCGCGCAGGCTGCCTCCAGCACCCATAGCACTGGGACGTGCGTCACCCTCTCCCTTGGGGCACAGGGACGATGACGCGAGTTGACAGCCACATGCCCATGCTTCACTTACTGCTTTTACAGCTTTGTGTAGTTACCTCCAAGAGGTTAAGTTCAAAGCCAGCCTGACGTCTTCTATCCCTAGGTCCACAGCAAACTGACCCCCTCCCCACTCCATACTAACTAAACCAGTCTATCTAAAACCCCGCTACGGGCTGGATCACGTCTCCCCCCAAATTCATGTGCTGAAGTCTTGACCCTAGTACCTCAGATTGTGTCTATATTTGGAGATATGTGTCTATAAAGAGGTGATTAAGTTAAAATGAGATTGTATAGGTGGCCCTAATACGACTGGTCTCCTTATAAGAAGAGGAGATTAGGACACAGACTCACACAGAGGGATGACCACATGAGGACACATGGAGAAGACGGCCGTCTACCCGCCAAGGACAGAGGTCTCAGTAAAACTCAACCCTGCTGACACCTTGATCTTGGGCTTGCAGCCTGCAGAACTGTGAGAAGATGAGAATTCCGGTTGTTTCAGCTGCCCAGCCTGTGGTATTTTGTGATGGCCACCCGAGCAGACTGAGTTTCTATCACACCCCTGCTTTATTTTTCGCAACTCCAACCACTACTTTGAGTTTAATGTTTGTTTCCTTGTTTGTTGCCAGCCCCCATCCCCTCCCGCTCCATGAAGGTTCATGAAGGCACAGACCCTGCCTGCACTCTCTACCCTGAGATGTCACCAACCAGGACAGTGTGACACATGCCGGGCTTGCAAAAAGGTGGGCCAGATGCGTCCGAGTGGAACTTTCCGCTCTGTGGTGCTAACCAGGTAACCAGTTTCTTTTACAGCAAATGAAATCTTGTAACCACTCCAGTTCCCGAGAAGCAGACCCTGCTCCAGGCCAGTCCTGGGCGCCCATACACAGGCTCAGGGATGGAAGAAGGAGGCAGGGCAGGCCCGCCCTCCCTGAACCTTTCACACAAGCGCAAGTTTAGTTCTCAGCATCTCCAAGCTCCCACACCCTTAACAACCTTGGCCACCAGCTGAAGAGCAGATGGTAGAGGCTGCAGCATCAAAGGGCTAAGCGTGTGAGGTTGTGTGTGTGTGTGTGTGTGTGTGTGTGTGTGCGCGCGCGCGCGCGCGTGCTTGTGCGTGCGCTCGCACATGTGAGATACGAAAGGATGAAGAGAGAAACAAAAAGTGGTTAGGACATAATTACCCAAAGAATCAAAACTGGGCTCTGCTGGGGCTTGGGTTCACGTCCGATCAGGACTGCTTGCTTTCTAAAGGTGTAAAAACAAACATCTTCGCTCTAATGCCAGCCAGGAACCCAGCATTTCGTGTAGGTGTCACCCGGGTGAGCGGCTTGGCTTAGTTACCGTTGGGCTGTCCTTTCTTGGAATGAGTCTGTTTCCAAGATCCCTGTGACTCTAAGTGGAGGCCTCAGAGGCCGAGCTGTGTGATCTGGTCACCACCGGTCACATGTGACATGTGACTATTTACATTTAAATTACTTAGAATGAAATGAAAAGTGGTAGTCCCTCAGTTGCTCTCGCCACATTTCAAGTGCTCTGTAGCCCCACGTGGCTTTTGGCCAGCGAAAATATAGAATATTTCCAGGGTCACAGAAAGCTCTCTTAGCTTGGGGATAGAGAGAGAAGGCAGGGCTGCAGAAATCACTCCAGGGGTGTGGCACGGGTTGCAAGGGCTGTGGTCTTCAGTCTTGAAAGAGCCCCAAAGTGGTGTTGGGACTCTCAGAAGCGCTGGTTGGTTGTCTGTGTAATTTGTCACCAGTCAGTAGGAGAAAAATGTGTGTCAATGGAGTTTGTACTGGGAGCTGAACTCTAAGTATGTCAGACGTATTTGATACCCATAACAATTCTCTCTGGGAAGTATTTCCTCATTTCTGTCACTGAGAAACTGCACACCAGAGAAGGGGCTTGTCCCTCACTGGCTAGTGAGTGACAGAGTCAGGACTTGGACTTGGGTTGAGTCAGTCCTGTGCAAAGTCCTTTTTCTGTGGTATCTCTCTGCCTTCCTGGCTCCCTGGGCTCCGGCAGAACAGAGGAGGGAGGAGAGAAGTACATTTGCTGCGTTTCTCTCTCCTCCATCAGGGTACCTTCTACCTAGCAGACCCCTCTGCCTCCCTCCCAGCCGGTGGAAACCAGGAGGCTCTGAGGTGTCGCACTGCTTTCCGAGGGTCCTTGTTGTGAAGTCTGAGCATTTTTGTGAAGTCTGGCAGGTACCCAGAGACAAAGTCACCTGTAACACAAACAGGTTGCGTGTTTAATTAAACACGTTGGTATTGCACTGCCCTAGATGATGGCCCACGCCTCCTCGACCCAGGGCCATGGTCCCGGGGGTTGGAGAGCTGGGGAGCCGGGAAACTGGAGTTTAGGGCTTACCCATGAGGCTTTGATGCCAATGCTTGCCAGCAGAGTGTGGGCGCTGGTTTTTCTGACCTCACTTTTCCTGCTCATGAGATGATACTA
Organism: Hipposideros armiger; assembly: GCF_001890085.2. Taxonomy (NCBI): domain Eukaryota; kingdom Metazoa; phylum Chordata; class Mammalia; order Chiroptera; family Hipposideridae; genus Hipposideros; species Hipposideros armiger. The sequence goes on from NW_017731596.1 coordinate 816,416, forward strand.
GACCCATGTCATGCAGTGGTCCAATCCACAAATTACTTGTGAAGTCATTTTAGATTTCAATCGCCTTATAAATTCAGTGTGTTAGAATATTCATTGTATGTGTGTTTCTTCAAATAGATTTTTTTTATAGATAGGGATTTACAATCTAACTTTATTAGAAAAGTCTATTTTTGACTTCTGGTGCTTTTGTGAGGGTTTATGTACTTAATTACCAGATGTGCCTGTCACACAGATCCAGAGTGTCTGCATTAGGCAAAGCCATACGAGCAGTAATAGCAGGCACGTCAGGGCAGAGATCTTAGGATCTAAAACCAAGGCCTTAGATACAGAGCAGATTCTGCCCTTGAATGACGCCCAAAGCCTGACCTTAAGTGAAGTCCTCTTCCAGCCATCTTGGGGACGGAAATGAAACGTGAGACAGCAGTGGCCAGAGCAGCCCCCTGTTCCCATAGACACAAAAGTGCACAGATCATAAAGGCACAGCCACGGAGGGCACACTTTGCTCCCACCCCCAGCGGTCTCAGCTTAATGCGGGGAGGGCCGTCTCCATGCCTCCCTGCTCTCTGCTGTCATGGCCTTATTACGTTTAAATGCCCTGTGCTTTCATTTGAATGGGTCCTTGGCAGGGAGGCAAGTAAGCACACGCCCAACCGTCTTGTTTTATACAGAACTTTCTCCATTTATTTTCCCATAAACGGTTTGGATGTTATTGTCCTAGAGAAATGCATGTAGAATACAGGAAACATTGCTTCAGTTGGCCTGTACACACGGCGATTCCATAAAACAGTATCGAATGAGGAAATCAATGAAGTGAAGTCTCCTGGACAACCTTCTGGAAATGCCTTGCCATGAATAATTTCCCAAAACGCCCTTCCAGATTTGAAGAAAAAAGTGATTAAGGGAATAGGCAGTGTTAGCAAGGCAGCATTTTCAGTTAAAATGGATCAAACAGGGCCCTTTCCTGCGCTATGTGTTTATTTTACTTAAGTGCTTATTGCATAGTAAGAAAACACTTGATTGGAACTTGTCATTTACAAGGCACTTTCACAGATGGCTCTGTACCCTTTCCACAGCAGCCCAGCAAGGGAGGCAGCAGTTCTTTATTTACAGGTGACGGGCGAGCCGGGCCTTGGTATTTCCAGCTTGGACTTTTCCAGGTCATTGTTCTGTCCCCGCCCCGTGCCTAACACCCTCTCTCAGCATGGCCGGCGAACATGGTTATTGTAAGTGACGTTGGACACTTTCTTTTGCTGCCCCTGTTCTTCTGTGACGAAGTGCTGGGTGTAGGTATTTATTCGTCGCAGGGTTCTTGGTCAGGAAAGCAGACCTCGCCCGCTGTGCCAGGGCTCCAGGAAAGGGGCCTGCCGATCCAGGGGACAATGTGGCCTCCAGGAGTGCCCCACTGAAACCCGAGGACCACTTGTCCTTTGCCTGTGCTGCGCCTGCCACCTTTAAAAAGGTGAGGACAACTGTCAGATATTTGGAAACAAGAGTTCAGAGGAATGGAGTTAAATGAAATGGACATGCTCTTCTACAGGCTTTTCTCAGGGTCAGTCCAATGCCAGCATGTGGCTGTGTTCACCGGCACCCCGACAGCCGCTGCCCACTGCCCAGGATGTCTCAGCCTTCTCAGTGTGGCTTCTCTGAGGCATAGGTGAACCTGTTTTCTACCTGTCATGCATCTATCTATCTATCTATCTATCTATCTATCTATCTATCTATCTATCTATCTATCTATCTATCTATCTATCTATATCTATCTATCTATATCTATCTATCCACCTATCTATCTATCTATATCTATCTATCATCTATCTATATCATCTCTATCTATCTATCATCTGTGTATGTATCTATATATCTATCTATTCTCTCTCTCCCTCTCCCTCTCCCTCTCTGTCTCTCCTGCCTCCCTGCACAGACACCTTCTTCTGTCTGTGTTATCTCTCAAAGAGAGTACATGTGGGCTCCGAGAGAACCCTTCCCATGGCATCAGAGTATTTTTTATCAAATAATCACATAGCTTAGTGAGACCCGGTGAGAAAGGATTTCTAATTTCTCCCCTTTTGTCCCTTAGCGCAGTGGTCCCCTAACTCTGCTGCCTATCCAGATCACCCACGCAGCTTGTCAAATGCGCAGTGCCCAAGCCACATGGCACACTGTTTCGATGTTTCTGGAGGTGGGACCCAGGTATCGGTGTTATTTACAACTCCGGGCTAATGCCAACGTGCAGCCAAGCTTGGGAACTGGTGTGGTCCTCAGCCTGCACCCCTGGATCACCTGCTCGTTGGACATGCCAGTTCTCAGATTCACCTGGGACCCACTGAGTCAGACACCCTGGGTGGGCCCAGCACTCCCTGCAGAGGGGTCTGATGCTCACTCACTTCTAATAACCGGGCAGAGCCCCTCATTCGTTAGTATGAACCCCAGGGCATCTTGTCGGTGGGTCGGGTGGGTCAGGTGAGGCTGATTCTGCGTTTCCCTGCGAGGCTGCTGCTGGTGGGAGGAGACAGGGCACGGGGCCCCAGGCACTTGGTGTGTAGGAAATGCTTAGCAAGTCCCTGTTGAATAAATATCTGGTGAATATGAGGATTAAGGGCAATAAGGGACAGTGCCAATGGTTACACATCATAAACAGGGCAAAAGTGACCACAGTGAACTTCTCTTTACAGACAGCCTTAAGAGTCACTGGAAATGTTTTGAACAGCAGTCTCTTGTTACTGCAAAAAAATCTACAAGGTAAGTTATATGGGCTGGAAGGAATTTACACGTTACCTCCCTCGCGCATTTGCATTTCACTTATTTGTGGGGCATGTTAGAAAAAAAACAAAACGGGCTGGAAGTGAGGCTTTCTTCACCTCACTTCCACGTTTTCTTAAGCGGCCTATGTTTTCTTAAGTCCTCCTGGGAACTCCATCATGGATATTTGATGACAGTGTTCTTAAATCTTAAAAGTGGCGCGACACCTGCGTGCTTCCGTCAGGCGTACAAGGCGTGAAAAGGGGTGCAAAAGACACCAGTCGCGCGTTCCTGCAGAGGGGGCAGCCCAGCGGCTACGCCGGTTTCCGGAGATCGCGTTTCAGAAATAGTGAAGTAAAAATTGCCCGCTAGGGGGCAGTGTTGCCCCACAAAGTTTCTTTGCCGCTGCGGGTGAACTCCGGCGTTTACAACCTGCTCTTTCTAAACATGTGAATGTATCAATAATACCCTTTCTTCTCCCTTCTTCCCGTAAGCAATTAAAAACATACCAAGGAACTCTATATGCATCAGACCGTTAAAATCTGTTGACTGTTTAAAAAAATATTTTTAAGGATTTTTTTTTTCTCTTGCGGTGTTTATGCAATTCCAGCTCGTTGTTACCAACCGTACAAAATGGATCCTTTCCTGGAAAACGCTGTTCTTTATGAGCAGTGCTGGGACATTCAGTCCCGTAGATGTTCATATTCTTCAGATTCAGGAGGTTTTGTTCTCGAGGAGAAGCTGATTTGTGGGGAAACCTATTAATTTAGAAACGCAATATTGTGTTATTTTGAACGATTCAGTTGTTGCCTCAGTTGCTTCTGAGTGGACACTGTCATGAGTTACAGGGAGTGCGGAGGGCTCCCCCCGAACACGCGACCCATCTCCCTTCATCCACTCTCGCTTGTTCCAAATTTAGCCCTCAGTGTTCTGGGTCCTGTCCCATCCTCATCAATATCCATCTGAATGAATCTCCTTTTAGATGGTGACATTTATCAAAACTCCAAGTGCATGGATGTCCCTTTTTAAGGCGTCTTACCTTAAAATGGCTGGAATATGAAGCATTTTACCCATTCTGGGAGCCCTGGGTCTGCGAGTGCGGTTTTGACGGTATATTAATGAGGCTCCTGCTTCTGTTAAATTGTGTAGCCCCTGAGACTAGGCCACGCCTCCAGACGCCTGGGTCCCCTCCCCGATATGGTTTCCAGATGTGACCTCTGAAGAGGCTGGCCCCCAGGGGCCCTCTTGGGAACACTAACTTGTCTGTGTCTACTGGGATTCCTTCCAGGCCGCTGGTCCACTCACACTTGGCCATGCTTGAGCGCAGGCAAAGCAGGTTTCTTTGGAGACTCTGTGCCTTGGACAGCCAAGTCCACACCGACACAAGAGAAAGGGACAGGCCCCAGTGTTATCTGTGGAGTTTTCCACATGGCCTGCTCAGGCCTCTGTTCTTTGGACTGAGGCCACAGCGGGATTTTAGCAGGAGCTAAACATTGTCTGTGAACACCGAGGGAGTCCCCACGTTGGACCAGGCACAGTCAAGGCCCGGGGACCCACAGATGGGTGCCAGGCCTGCAGTCCAGCATGGAGCACCTGAGAGTCAGAGTTCACCCTTGAAGTGAGTCCTGGGTCATCGCAGCCTCATGTGGCCACAAGACACCCGGCTGTGGCCTGGGCGCTGTCTGATCTCTCGCTCTGCTCCTGTCAGCAGCACATGGACAACCTGGCTCCTAGCTCCTATCTGCAAAACCCAGGGCCATCCTGCAGCCACGAGTGGGCCGGCCCAAGGGAAGTGGTGTGCTCGTGGACTGTGATGGGTTGTTTCCCAGGTCTCCAACCTGGGAAGGCAGCTGGATGAGTTCTGTGAGTGTCCACAGCGTGGAGAGAAGGCCGGTTGCAGGTCATTTTTTAAATTAGTAGACCTGTTTTTAGGGCAGTTTTAGGTTCCCAGCAAAACTGAGGGGAAGGCACAGCGGTTTCCCACGCACCCCTGCCCCCACCCACGCACAGCCTCCCCCACCACCAGCATCCCCACCAGGTGGGGCATCTCTTACAACTGATGAACCTGCAGTGACAGGTCGTCATCACCCAGAGTCCACACTTCACATCAGGGCCCCCTTGGTGCTGTGCCTTCTGTTGGCTTGGGCACATGTACAATGACGTGAGTCCACCACACGGAGCAGTTTCACTGCCCTGAACATCATCTGTGCCCCCCCCTCTTCACGCCTGCATCCCCCAGCCCCTGGGGATGACCAATCTCTTTAAAGTCTCCATAGTTTTGCTTTTCCCAGAATGTCATAGAGTTGGAGTCATACAGTATGAAGCCTTTTCAGCTTGGCTTCTTTGACTTAGTAGTAAGCAATAAGCATGTCTTTCCATGGCTTGATAGCTTATGTCCATTTAGTGCTGAATAATTGAACAGTCCTTTCTATCAGGAAGTCGGGGTGGGACAGGGGTGGGTTGCTGCTGGGGCTCCAGGACCCGGCCGACCCTCTCTCGGCTCCGCCCTCTGTAGCTGCTCATCTTGGCCCCTCGTGGGTGAGGAGGCAGCTGCTTCTCCAGGGAGAACCTCCAAGACTGCGGTGGGAGGAAGAGGGAGAGGCAGGGGGAAGGGTGTTGCCAGCCAAGGGAGTCCCCTTTGTGAGGGAGAGCAAGAGGGCTCCTAGAAGCCCTTGCAGGGAGTGTCCACGTACATCTCCTTGGCCAGAACTGGGTCATGTGGCCGCCCCCAGATGGCACAGGAGAAAGGCCAGTCCCGGCTCACCCTAACAGTGGGTGAGGCTTACCCTCCGCTGCTTCAGAACACATCAGGGCTGTGCTCTGTTAGCACAGCAGCGTATGAGCGTGCATGGTGTGTATTTGCATGTGTGTGTGTGTGTGTTGAATGGGCATTGGGTAGGTAATGGCAGGTGTCTGTGGGCCACAACACGCACTAAAAATACCATTTTCATGGCAGCAGTGCTCCCTCGCCTGGAGGTGTCTAGGCAGAAGTGGGTGCTGTCACGTTGGGGGTGTAGAGGAGATTGAGGGGCCAGTGGGAGGAGGGGCCCTTGAAGGTTAATTGTCACGTGAACGGTACAGATGAAGTTTGGAGGCGAAGGAATCACTGTGAGTTCAGAGAACCAATAATAGAGGAGAGGTTTAGGCATTGAAGGATGGAGAGACTTTTTAAAAAGTAGCTCTTTTATTATATAAGAATACCAGAGATTGCTAATTGTCCTTTAATATCCACTTGTCCCATCTTCTACAGCGATAGCAACTCCAGTTTTGGGCTACATGAGGACCGCGTTTCCCAGCTTCCCTTGCAGCTACGTGAGGGCGGGGGGAGGTGAAGGGGGGCCGAAGTACAACTTCCAAGCTGTGCCCTCGAAGGAACAGGCCCTTCCCGTTTTCAGCCTCCCTCCAGCTAGCATGGGGGTGCTGAGGCATTTTGGATACGGCAGCTGGGGTTGCCCCCTAGAAGTGGGGAAGCAGTGAGACAGAAGGAAACAGCCTTGGCTACTTAGCCCTACAGCTAGACTGTTATGTGCGAGATGATAAACGGCTTTCTCGTTTAAAGCAGTATTAATGTGGTTATAGCTGTGAGCCTATATTGTAGTTAAAAGTGATAAGCTTTTTAGTGTCTCCTGAAAGCGACTTTAATCATATTTATCCAAATCAATTAGCCTTGCATGGTTAAGAAACAATGTATAGTTTCCTTTTCAAAACAGGAGTTTTCTGCATTATATATGATTGGTTGGTGACCCAGTTTGTTTTTTGAGTTTGGATTTCCCTGCGGTGTGTCAGTGTCTCTGCCAGGAGTGGTGGGGTGTCAAGTCAATGCTTTCCTCTTTGCCCTCTGACCCTTCGCTCAGATAGGTTTTAGTTGTCTCAGGGAAGGGATGGGATAGCAGAAGGAGAGAAAAACAGGAGTCAGGTCTGTGCTTTCGATTTTCCAAAGCCCAGTCCTTGAGGGCATCAGAGGGAACCCCTATTCATGGACCACAGACGGGGGAGACAGGGGTGAGGGACACAGGCAGAGAGAGCGGGGCCAGGGGGCCTGGAGGTGCGAAGGAGGGAAACTCAGCAGGACTGATGGATGAAGTCACCTCAGCAGGGGCAGGCCTGGGCCGGTGGCCCCTCAGCTCCTGCCCAAAACCGAGGACCTAGGCAAGTTCCTTAGAACTCAGCTGCAACTCAGGAGGGTGGAGGGGACCCGGATCTGACTGGTGGAAGTTATGCTGAGCTGTGGAGAAATGATTTCTTACACATCTGCATTTATTGACAGAGATTTGTATCTACCACACAAGTATTTGTGGACACCAGTTCTGGGGCTGGCAAAATAATGGGTATTGAAGATGAAAAAAAATGTTGAAGGTACAAGATGTGTGAGACCTCGGTCTCTTCTCCCATCCTTTTAACTCTCTACTCTGGCCACCAGGGCCCTCGGTGCCAAAGATTTGGATGCTACTTGGTCATCTGGAGAACCCTGGAATATTATATTATCACAAGTGTGGAAGCTGTGCAACTAAACTATGGAGTTCCTTTGCCGGCGGCAGTTTTTCAAGATTCTTTTTTTCTTTTCTTTCTTTTTTGCTAGCAGCGACCCACTTGGCTTAGGGTGCTTTTCCCAGAGAGGGGGTGCCCTAAATAATTGCTGAAGGAAGGGAAGGACATGTGTTTCTCTGCGATTCCCCAACAATTTAGCCTCTGTTTGAGAGGCAGGTGACTGGCAGTGAATGGACCCTATTGACATAATCATAATTTTCTATTTGGAAGTAAACACATAGCAACAGAGTGACCTCTGAGGGTGAACATCCAAGGCCACACAAAGTTGTGCCCTGTACAAGAAAGGCCGAGAAGGGCTGGAATAAACTGTATCATTGGCTACATGTGAATGATGCTGATTTTGCACCAAAAAAGAGCTTCCCATGAAATTGTATTGCTTATCTTAGAGCCATACTAAGAACTGTGTATTACAGGGTGACGTTTCTCTCTTCCCCTGAAAAATTTACTGATTAGCAAAATTGTGAACCAATAGCTTTTCAAGCAAGTCAGCAGCAAAATAGTTTATATCAACAAAGTACCCTGGTACTGAAGGGAAAGTTCCCCCCATATGGGATACTTGCCCATAAAAATGAGTTATTTTAGGAGACAATGTGGATGGACTTTTATATAATCTTGGAAGGGGAAGGTCTTTCATGATATGGCATAAATCGTGACAAAATTCAGAAGCTATCAAGGAAACACTGATAAATTTGACTTCACACAAATTCAAAGCTTTGATATGTCAAGAATACCATAAACAAATTTAGAATACCCACCACCAAATAACCGTCAAGTAAAAATATGAACTAATCTTCAACCTAACAATTTTCCATTGCTAAGAAAAATATTTGTGAAATACTGTGGTGGAGGCTGATGGCTAGTTGTCCTCTGAAATCTATTTTCTTTCTTCCATTGTCATGGAATTCTAGGGAGGCCTCAATACAGCTCTGGGGTGGGGCCCATAGTCCCCATCTGGTGCTCAGGCCCTTGCATAGTCTCTATGCATAGTCCCCTTGAGTGGGGCAGGACATGTGATTTGCTTCTAACCAATAAAATATGGCAAAGGTAGCAGGACATACATGATTGTGTGTGTGTGACTATGTATAGAAGATGGTAGCACCCATCTCTTTGGTTGGCTTTGACGAAATCCCATATGACAGGGAACTGAAGAGGCTTCTAGGAGCTGAGGGTAGCTTCTGATGGATCGCCAGCAAGAAACTGAAGCCTTCAGTCCCACAGCTGCAAGGAACGGAATTCTGCCAATGACCAGAGTGAGTCTGGAAGCAGACCCTTCCCCATTTGAGTTTCAGATGAGACGGCAGCCCTGGCCAACCCCTTACCCGCAGCCTTGCAAAGTCCCAGATAAGGTGTGCCCAAGCTCCTGACCCACGGAAACTGTGAGATAAGAAATGGTGAGTTTTAAGCTACTTGCTTAGTGGTCATATTGTCAGGCAGAAGAATAGCTAATGCATAGCCCAATTACGTTGCGTATCATGGTTGTTCTTGTAGTTAGATGTTGCCATATGCCTAAGTTCTAACCCATAGAATGTGAACAGAAGTTATACAAGTGGCCAATAAGCACATGAAAAGATGTCCAACACCACCGATCATTGGGAAATGCAAACCCAAACCACAAGGAGATACCACCGCATACCCATTAAAATGGCCAGTATCAACAAAACTGAAATAACAAGTGCGGGCGAGGATGTGGAAAAACTGGAACCCCTGTGCACTGCTGGTGGGAAAGGAACATGGTGCATTCTCTGTGGAAAACAGTACGGCAGTTCCTCAAGCAATTAAATTACCATACAATCCAGCAATTCTGCTCCTGAGCCTGTATACCTGGGAGAACTGAAAGCAGGGTCTCAAAGGGATATTTGTACGTGCATGTTCACAGCAGCATTATTCACAGTAGCTAAAGAGTGGAAGCAACCCAAGTGTCCACTGAGAGATGAGTGGATAAGCAAAATGTGGTCTATCTCTATGATGGAATATTATTCAGCCTTTAAAAGGAAGGACGTTCTAACACAGGCTACAACATGGAGGAGCCTTGAGGATATTATGCTGAGTGAAACAAGCCAGTCACAAAAAAGACAAATATACTGTAGGATTCCACTCATATGAGGTCCCTAGAGTTCATAGAGACAGAAAGTAGAATGGTGGTTGCCAGGGGCTGGGGGAAGGGGACATGGGGAGTTATTGCTTAATGGGTCTAGAGTTCAGTTTGGGAAGATGGAAAGTTCTGGAGATGGATGGTGGTGATGGTTGCACAACAGTGCAAATGCTCTTAACACTTCTGAACTGTATACTTAAAAATGGATAAGATGGTAAATTGTATGTTATGTGTTTTTGACCACAATACAAAAATTTAAAAAGCAACCTGCAAAAACAATGTGTATAAGCCCCAATTTATAAATATGTTTTTTTGTTGTTGTATGTATAAAGAATTTCTGAAAGAATACACAAAAAGCTGTTGACAACATGGGGATTGGGATATCAGACAAGAGGAAGACGTACTCATTGATGGTAAGCCTGTGGTGCTGTTTGGAGTTTTAGTTTCTGATGTACATGGCTTACTTTTGAAATTTAAAACAAATCATTGATAAGAAGATTGGCTTTCCTCCTACACTGACCCCTGAAATTACTCTGGGCAGCCACTGAGGATTACAGGGTCCTTATGTTTCTGCTGAGATGTTTTGAGCTGCTGGGTTTTGGTTTCTCTATAAAAACCCTGTTTTCCAAAGGATAATACTTAATTTTTCAAAAGCAGAACAACCAGAGTAAATTTTGAAATATGGTTGGACTGTGTTTGAGTAGCTCGAATTCATAAATAAAGCAGTTATTGAAAAAGCCTTCCAGGTTTCTAAAACACCAAAGAGCTGCATTCTAGAAAGCATTTGGGAAAACATGAACACGCAGATCCGTCATTTGTAGGGACTGTTTCTTCCACTTTTGTGCCGCCTGTGGCATCCAGTAAATTCTATGCAATGTTAAGTAAATGCTTGATAAATTCATGGTGGGCAGAAACAATTTTCACAGTTAATGTCAAGTCTAATAGATCATTTGTCTAGTTCATTTTGACTATGGTGACCTTTTAATCACCAATCTCATCGTTAAAAATAATTAAATTACCCAGTTAGGCAGAAGAAATGTTGAATGAGACATTGTTCAGGGGAGGAGAGAATACGCAGAAATGCATTTTCATCGACTTGAATGGTTCCACATGAAAACTTTTGGATGCGGGTACAGCCACAAGCTTCAAGGTGAAGGAACAAGGCATCAGCTGGAGAACAGAGTGGCTCCCACGACTGATAAAGGAAGAATTATAAACGCATGTAAGCTCTGAGGAATACACGGCCTCATTCTGTGACATCTCCGTCATGTAGCTTTGTTCTTTCCAATGCAGGCAAATGCATTTACAGGATAACAGCGCTCTCCTTTAGTTAGATTTTTGGTTCTAAACTTTTAGCTAAAATGTCCACTTATTTAAAAGCAGTAATAATTCGCACCACTGCTCCACGGTCAAGCACGTAAGGCAAGGTCTCTCAACGTCACATTGTGGACATTTTGGCCGGAGAACCCTTTCTTGTGGGGGCTGCGCTGGGCATTGTGGGATGTTGAGCAGCACCCTTGGCCTCCACCCGTTAGATGCCAGGAGCACCTTCCCCAAGTTGTGCCAGCCCCAAATGTCTACAGGCCTTGTCACGTGTCCCCTGGGAGAGGCAAATGGCCTCTGGTTGACAACTGCAGCTTGGCCAGTGTGGTTGGAGAGAGGGCAGGGTGGAGGGGACCGTCCACACCCGTGATGCCACTGTGTGTGGAAGCCATCTGGGCTCCGTGACTTTCCCCTGCAGGGTGAAGGGCCCAGCTGAGGGGCGAGGTCCTCCGGGCCCTATTCCAGCCCCCTGGGGTGGGCAGCGGTCTTTGTGTCCACAGATGTGTTGGGTGTGTACCAGGCGTGGAGCTGGTGCCAGGGGCTGCATGCGTCACCTTTAACAGAGGTACCAAATAGTTTCCCAAGGGGTTGGTTGGTTTATACCCTGTGAGTGGGTTTGAGAGTTCCCATTGCTCCACAGTCTCCCCTACATTTTGGGGTCACTCTTATAAGCATCCTGGTGGGTATGTATGATTTTAGTTTGCATTTTTTGATGACTAATGATGTTTTGCATATTTTCAAATGCTCTACTTTTATAATTAGAAAACAAATATGTGTGTGTGTGTGTGTGTGTGTGTGTGTGTGTACACACGTGTGTAGATGGAGGGGCTGTAAGTATATAGAAAGCGTGGAGCAGCAAAGTTGGAGGGGGAGCTGAACACTTCCAGCTGTGGTGATGGCCTGGCCAGCACCCCGAAGGGGCAGCCCCAACCCCCAAGTCCTGACAGGCCTTTTACATCACAGGCTCCCAGTCCCCTCCCCCACTTCATGATGCCAGTCTCTGGTGTTCCCTTTTTATCAGAATTGCCAAATAGTGCAACAGAGGAGCCTCTAGGTGGCACTGAATCTTGGGGACTTAGGGTCCAACCTGCAGGCGACCTGGCTTTGACCTGCAGTGGAGGCTGAGCCCTGCCCCGCACCTGGGTCCCCAATGCTGTGCGAGGTGTCCTCAGGCCAGGGGCTTCGAAAGACGCTTCTGGAACAGATGCGCACGGGCGTGTGTGTGTGTGTGTGTGTGTGTGTGTGTGTGTGTGCTATGTGGGGTGTGGGGTGTGTGTTGGGGGTGTCTGAGGTGTGTGTGTTGTATGTCGTATGTGTGTGTTGGGGTGAGTGGGGGGAGGAGGGCATGGTGTGCCTCTGAAGGAGGGTATGTTTTTGTAGGAGATTCAGAACTTGTGCTAAAATCTCTTAGAAGATAATGGTTCACCCACAGGACATGCACACACACACAACACACACACACACACACACACACACATATGCAAAATTCAAAAGGCAGAAGGAGATATACAGGGTAAAGCGAGTGTCCTTTCCACTCTGTCCCCAGCCTCTAATTGTCCTTTTCATGCAGTGCACATATTTAAACACGCTGAAGCAGAATGTACATTGTGTGTGCGCGCGCGTGCGCACATGGGTGATAGGCAAGGGCCCTCGGAGCAGCCCCTTCCCAGGCCCCCTTGGGGCTGCAGGCCCCTCACACCAGAGATGGTTTCTCGCCGCCACAGAAGGGCTTTGAAGTCCTGGCAGGCCGAGGTCCCCAGCGCACATACCCAGGTGCACACACTGGTTTTTTTTGGTGTTTATTCTATGGTTGTGTTGGCTAATTACAGATTTGGGCAAAGTCCCTCCAAAAGGGATCATACTTCCTTTGGAAATGGAAAATTTTTTAACACTATTGTTTCCTGTTCCTTTGTTGATGATGTTCAAGTGGAAAAACATCATAAATATACTCAGGAAAAGAATTAGCAGATATTTTTGCTCCCAGGTCATTTGAGGAACAAAAGGTCAGGTTTCTTTAATCAGAGTTGCCATGCTGGCATTTCCCGGCCTCAGTCCTTTCCCAGCAGGGCTGATGCCCGGTTGGGCGTGTGCAGGCCTGATGGAGGAGGGCTCGAGACTCAGCTCTGCGTGCGTGTGGCCCAGCCAGCCTCGAGTGGGACATGCTCCATGGATCTGTGCGTGTGCGTGCGTGTGTGCACGTGTGTGTGTGTGTGTGTGTGTGTGTGTTTAAAATGGTCTGATACACTTTTTGAAAATGGGTGGGGGAAAGCAGTCATTGCCAACTCCAACTCCAATCCCAACACACAGTTTTTCGCTGACCGTGAGCCTGAAGTGATGCTGGGTGAACCCTTCATGCGGTTCTTGGATTATGTTACATCTTTTGGCTGTAAGTTTGGGAGTGTCTTCTGATTGTCTGATGTCTTTAATTTTGACAGACTGGCTAAGTGGGCTTCCTGAAGAAACGTCCATGTGTGCTCTATTTGCCAGAAACAAGTTCCCTTTGCTTGCAATGAAATACGTAAGAGTCTTTGAAGACGGCTGTGTCTCCGCATCTACAGCGAGGCCCACGGCTCGGGGTGGGGGTGGCACTCCCACCCTCTCCAGCATCACGTCATCGTCTCCAACTAGGCCGACAGTCCCCGGTGGCTTCTCAGAGTGCAACTTGCTCTGAGCTCCTCTGCTCTAAAGCCTGTACCCTGAGTAGCCCTGAACCACCCCAAACCTCTGAACCTCCTCTTTAAAGTGGGGGGAATGGTCACCCTTGACATCATTGTTGCCACCTTTTGTCATTGCTCATTCCTGCCTGCCCCGCTGGTGCATGAAGAGGGGGTGGCCGGACTGAGAGACATGGCCGGTGCCAGGAGCTGCAAGCCCTCAGCTCCTTTCTCCTCTCTGATCGCCCGGAGAGCCTCTGCAGCCTTTCACGGAAATCCACGCTTCCCGTCTGCCCGGACGACCTGCTCAGAAGAGGCGGGCACGTCTGAGCCGTGAGGCCGCTTCTCCCACCGGGTACAGAGTCATTTTTAATGAGCTCTTCTGACTGGCAATGTTGTCATCATCCTGTATTCATCCTTGCGTTCCCTGTAAGCTGTTGTAATCGTTTCAGTTCCGCTTCTTCTGGGGAAGGTTCTCCAATGGTTTTCCCTCTGGGGCTCAGTCTCTATTCCTTTGGGACAATCAGCAGGTTGGTTTTGTCTCCTGGGGTGAGGTTTTTTTTTTTTTAAAGATTTAAAAACAATTTTTTTATTGGGGAATTGGGAACAGACAAGTTGCTGTTGTTTTGTTCTTCAGTCTAGTTGTGGAGGACGTTGCTTCACTGGCCCAAGTTGGCACCATCATTGCGTTCTTCCCGGGCGAGGCAGATCAGTCGCCGGCTTCTGGACGGCTGCTCACTGCTGCTGCTGGTCGCTCACGCTGGCTGCTGGCTACACATGGTAGCCCATGGCAACCCACTGCCACAGGGGCTGCAGCCTACGCCGTCACCGGCGACTCACGGCAGCCCAGCTCCAGGTTGAGCTGTTGTTCAGCATCTTAGCTGTAGAGGGCAGTGTCACTGGCCCTCATATGTGGGATCCGAACCGGGGCCCTCTGACGTCCCAAGCCAGCTCTTAACCAACACGCCACTCGGCCGGCCCTCCTTGGGGTGAATTTTAAGGATAGAAGCTTCTAGTGTGCCTAGGGCTTGTAAACCTCCCCTCCCACCCCCGGCCCTCTCTCACCTCCTTCCAGGTACTTCTCTTCTTGGGGAAGCCAGCCTCTGACTAATGCCCTGGCGAGGGCTGGGAGAGAGCCTCTGCTGGGGCTCCAGCTGGCCAGGCTCAGAGCTGCCCAGAGTCATCCTGGCGCCACTGAGGCCTTCTCTCCATGGTGGGGACGCTGGGGACGCTGGGGTTCCAGGTGTCAAGCTGGGTGTTCACACTGGTCGTCTCTTCCTGTGGCCTCAGGATCCTGAGTTTGCTGCACAGCCTGGGGTCCTGGGGGTGGGGGATTGTGGGGGCGGATCTGTCCTGACTGCTCCCGGGGGACAGAATGGCCCAAGTCGAAAGTGCCTCCCCAGCACCCATGTGAGACCCCGGCCTGGGACCACCCCTTCCAGACACAGTACCTGCTCCTCCCCCGAACCCCTGTGGCACACCGGGCCTGTCTCCCCACGTATTCCTCACAGCCTCTGCCAGCATTGAAGAGCCTCTGAGACTCACCACCTTCCTTCCTCACCTGGTTTATCAGTGGGCAGGGCCTGTGGAGGCGCCTGCAGCCCTAGAGCGCTCCACGTTGCATGGACATCACAAGGTTCTTCGGATAAATCAAGAGTTTCATTCACGGCCTCTTGCGTTCTGAGATGCACTTAGGGCCTTGAGTGATACCCGTGCGAACACTGAGCAGCCAGAAGGCGTTTGTGTTAGAACAAATGAGATGTGCACCTCTCTCTGTCTCTGTCTCTATGTATCTCCCTCTATTTATCTATCATCTATCTATCCATGTATCTATTCATCTAACATCTATCTATCTATTGTAATTTATTTTAAGGAATCAGCTCACATAAATGTGGGGGCAGACAAGCCTAAAATCTGCAGGGCAGGCGGCAGGCTGGAGACCCAGGGAAGAGTGGGTATTGCAGTTTGAGTCCGAAGGCAGTCTGGAGGCAGAAGTCCCTCTTCCTTGGGGAACCTAGTCTTTTGTCTTATGACCTTCAACTGATTGGATGAGACCCATCCACATTATGGAGGATAATCTGCTTTATTCAGTGTTTACTGATTCAAGTGTTAATCACATTAAAAAACACCAACAAAAAAACAAAAACAAGGCCTTCCTACCTACATCTAAGTTGATGTTTGACCAGACAACTGGTCACTGTGGCCCAGCCAAATTGATACTTGAAATTAACAATCCAACCAGTAACTATTAAAAAAATCGAATGGAACAAGCACACAATTGGGACTGGGAGTGTGCATTATGGGCCTGAGAACTCAGTTTCTCTGGGGAGAGCCACTTGGAAGAGGGGATAATGTTTGGAGGATCGTCTCATTAGGCGTGACATATGGGAGGGGGGGAGGCTCCTGACCTCTGTCCTTCATCCCCAAGCCTAGCTTTTGGCATGGACCATGAGGAGCTGGGGAGGAGAGAAACCGAGGCCTTGCTGCGGTGGGTGAGCAGCCCGTGGGTCCATGTGCCTCCGTGCTGCACAGAGAATCCACAGCGGCACCAGTGCTGGGCTCTTGGGACTTGGGGGCTAAGGTCCCAGAATCCTGAGCCCAGGGCAAGCTCATTGTAGGAGAAGTATTGAGACATTCCTCAGGGACACTCGTAGCGCACCCCAGCTGGAGACAAAGTTGGGGTCAGGCTGGTGGAGAGCTGCCCCCTCATCCCTGAAGCTCGGTGACTTTCTGGCAGCTTTCCTGACTTCTCAGGGGCTGGAATGCACCACTCCTGGTGGGGTGGAAGGTAGGAAATAATATTTAGGTTGATTGACAGCACACCAGCCTGCGTGGGGGGCTCATTCCTGCTCCACCATCCTCCCGAGCAAGTCACCAGATGCCAAATTGAGAGAGCTGGGAAACTTTGTTCAGGGCATAGTATGGGGCAGGCTTGTTTCCCTCCGGGAGCCAGCTGTGGGTTCACACCCGTGTGCAGAGAAAACATTCTGGTTTTCTGTGTTGGTCCCCGCTGTGTTATTTGGAGGGCATTCAATACCTTCATAGAGAGGTTTCATTTTCCACTCACCCCTTGTTGTTCGAAAGGGCCTGGAGCTCTCCAAGCTGTAGGAGCGCCCCACGCCTGTCATCTTTGAGAGGCTCAGTCACTCATGGGACACTGCATCCTTGAGACGCTACCTCCCAGTGTGTGGTCAGCAGGGGCCACCCCTGAGGAGGGGCCCTGGAGCATGGTGCTTGGAGTGATGCTGGGGGCAGGGTTGCATCGCTGTGGGCAGGCTTGGCTGCCAACACTCACTGGCCAGGAGTGTCAGCCCTCAGAGGGGAAACTGTCTCTCCCAGCACACAGGGGACAGTCCTGTAAAACAAGGGGGAAGGCCTGGTGGAAATCACTACATGGCTAAGCTGGCCGGGTTTGGGGTCATCTGCACTATGGTCCCATTGAGAGGTGACTTTGCAGCTTGAAAACGCTTCCTGAAAGGCCTTCAGGTTCTATTATGAGGTCTACAGAGGAGCTTGTAGGTTGCAATTTCTGTCTCCATAGTGATAGTTGTCCCTGAGGGAGAATCCAAGGTCAGGGATCCAAGTCAGGAGTCCGTGTCTGTGCCTGCGGAAGTGCAAGTCTTGGGGCGCAGGTGGTTGGGTGGGCAGTGGGTGGACCAAGGCAGGTAAAGGAATGTCTACCTTGCTCTGGAAACTTCTTGAATTTGTGACCACCCCTAACCACCCCCAGAGACGAAATCATTGTTCTCCTCAGAACTATGTTAAATGATCTTCAAATGAATGATGCTTTCATTTTTGGTGGATTCTGGCTCGATATATAGAGTATTTACCATGACACTTCCCCAGGAGTGGACAGATTTTGTTCTGAGCCCTCCTGAGTAGTTCATCCAGTCCTCCTTGTGTCTGAAGCAATATGAAGATCTGTAGAACTCCAACAGCATCTATAAGCATTGATTCTTAATTCTTCCTTAGCTTGTCTAAACAGGTAAATTACAACCATCTCCAGGAGAACACCTTTTTACCCTGTGCCTTTACTCAGGAACCTCAAATACCACAGAATGGATTCCTGTGTTCAGTTCAAACCCCCAGTCCAGTGCCTGGGATAGGCCTGGCCCAGGCACACGTTTCAGTTTCTTTTTTCATATTAAAATTAAAAAAAATTTCAATTACGGTTGACATATATTTGTTTCAGGTGTACAACATAGTGGTTAGACATTTATATAACTTATGAAGTGATCACCCTGATAAATCCAGTACTCACCTAATACCATACATACTTATTACAATATTACTGACTATATTCCCTATGCTATATGTCACACTCCTGTGACTGTTTTGTAACTACCAACTTGTACTTCTTAATCTCTTCCCTTTTTTACCCATTCCCCCAAACCCCCTCCCATCTGGCAAACCATCAAAATGTTCTCTGTATCTATGAGTTTGTTTCTGTTTTGTTTGTTGTTTATTTTGTTTTTTAGATTCCACATATAAATGAAATAATATGGTATTTGTCTCTGTCTGACTTATTTCTCTTAGCATAATATCCTCTAGGTCCATCCATGTTGTCACAAATGGCAAGATTTTGTTCTTTTTTATGGCTGAGCAATACTCCATTGTAGATATACACCACTTCTTTATCCAGCTGTCTATTGATGGGCACTTGGGTCTTGTTTTTTTAACTATTCAGCCAACCTGTGTCTTTTGATTGGAGCATTTAATCCATTTACATTGAAAGTAATTATTGTCATTTTATTATTCATTTTTTGATTCTTCTCCTCCTTCTTTTTGTCCCTTTAACATTTAATACTGGTTTGGTGGTGATGAACTCCTTTAACTTTTTTTTTTTGTCTGGGAAGCTCCTTATCTGTCCTTCAATTCTATAATACATGACAGCCTTGCTGGGTAGAGTAATCTTGGTTGTAGGTCCTTGCTTTTTATCACTTTGAATATTTTGAGCCACTCCCTTCTGGCCTGCCAAGTTTCTGTTGAGAAATCAGCTGACAGTCTTATGAGAGCTCCCTTGTAGGTAACTGCCTTTCTCTTGCTGTTTTTAAGATTCTCTTTGTCTTTAACCTTTGGCATTTTAATTATGATGTGTCTTGGTGGTGGCCTCTTTGGGTTCATCTTGTTTGGGACTCTCTGTGCTTCCTGGACTTGTATGTCTATTTCCTTCCTCAGGTTAGGAAAGTT
>NW_017731596.1:840411-845863 GCF_001890085.2 Hipposideros armiger
GGAAAACTTTGGGTGCTATAATCATCCATCGAAACCAGAGAAAATAGATTTCAACCCACACAGAGACATGCATATGGGCTCAGCCTCTCAACTTGGCTGCTGCAGCTTTATCTAAGGGTGTTCCTTTTCCCCCTTCACGGTTCAGCCTTTCCCATACAGCCTGCAATAACACATTTGGGTGGCAAGCCCAGAGAGGCCCAGAAAGAGATGAATCAGGGTTCCTTTTTCTTCCCCCACCCCATCTGTCTTCCTGGAGTGTCTGAGATGGTGGATGGCAAGATCAGTTGACTGTCTTCATGTATTCGCTTTATTTGTTTGTTTACTTATTTTTAAATTTCACAGGTGCTGTGTGCCTCTAGGTTGTTTATGTCGTCAGTTTTTAGGGTGACACTAGTTCTGTGTTGCAACAGACATCACGACGTTCTTGAGTGCCATTCACATGCCCAGCACCCCCCGGGCTCGATTTTCTTGGGCGATGCATTTTCTTTCTCTGTATCAGTCAGGGATATTTTCTGAGTGAATGACTTCTGATTCAGTATAGAAGTTGTACTTTGGGGAATGTAAGAAAATTGTCAGCACGAAAGCGGCAGTTACTCACCACGCCCACGATTGCTACCATCCATCTCAGTGCAAAGTTAAAAGCAACACCCCATGGAGAGAGTCCTTGTTTACTTCAGCGACCCAGAACTGCGCAATTTGATTACTTTTTTTCTCAGCTGTGTTTATAAACACTTGCAAATACCCTGTAGCATGAACAGCCAATCCATGTTTGGACTTTAAATGATTTGCTTGAACTGGTTCCCCTGAGGCATGTCGCTGTACTGGTGAGAGTGCTTGGCTTACACCAGAGCTTCTGGATATCGAATGTGCCCGCACTGTGCAGCTGCAGACGTCCCATGCTGCCTCGTCCCACGGCAGGAAGGAAAGGATCTGACGGGAGGTGGGCACAGTGGGACCTGGATCTGGGCCCAGAGGAGGGACACAGCTGACACAAGGGGCAGTGATTGGACATTTGGCCAGATTTGTTCACAGAACGGACGAGATGCCCCTCAACCTGCCAAGAACCTCCCAAGCCCTTGGGTGGGAGGCGAAGGCAGGAGCAGGGTTCTCATCAGCAGGGGCGGGGATGGACTCTGAGAAAGTGTGTGGCCCGAGCTGTGTCTGGGAGGGGTCATGAGCAGCCTGATTTATCCAGGTCTTCATCCTCATCAACCCAGTGGGTACGTTAACACCCCACGGCCATGGGCTTCCTAGATGGGGTTTGTGTGGATGAGAGATAGCAGTTCCATATCCACGGGCTCTGAGAATAACTTGTCTTTCGCCGTATCATGCTCACCCTCTTGCTGTGGACGGGCCTGGTTTCGTCATTAGTCCCAATTTGGAGATGAACGCGTTGAGGCTCAGAGAGCTTATTGGACTCGTTCAGGTTCTCAGTCAGGTTCTGAAGGAAGCCGACGTCTTCCCCAGGCCCCAGGGTCGGGGCCGGATCCCTCGGGGCTTCCTCACTGACCTTCCTCCTTCCCTTGCCACCAGTCCCTCACTGCCCCCATCAAAGCTACCGTTGAACCAGATGCCTTTTTTTCATCAAATGCTGTCCAGTATTTTTCTTTCACAGGAACCGTCCCCGCTTAGACAAGTTCTCACCGGACGGTGGTTGGTGATCTGCTTGCCTTCCCTTTAGTTTCTCCAGGAAAAGCAAAGATGTTAACTCTTTTTGCAGAAAAGAAACTTTCCATATTTGAGCAGGAAAGAATTCATTGTCATGAGGAAGCTTTGGGCTACGAGCCATGGAGCGTCCTAGTGAAAAAGGCTTAAATACCAAAAAAAGAAAAATGAAAACCCCACATTGTAAAGCCTAGAGGTGGCAGCACCTCTGAGGTTCAGTGGCCCAGCGATGTCATTAAGGACCAGGACCCCTTTGCTCTTTCAGATGGGGGCACCTTAGACTTCTTCCCTCCTGGTCAAAAGATGGCTGCTGCTGTGCCAGCCATCACCTCAACACACAGCCTGTTTAGAGGCAGACCCCTTTCTCCTTCATTGACTGTCTTTATCAAAGAGGATGCCCCTGCGGGCCCCCCAGGTTTCTTCCAGCCCACCTGCACACTCAGCCAGCCCATACTCACTCAGAGGGACACCCTGTCTCCTGCATGCTGTGCACGGCTAGAGGGGGGCGTTCCGCAGGCGCACCTGGGTTCCCGTCTCCACGGCTCCCTTCTCTCCCTCCGCCTTTTCTGAGCTGAAGGCTGGAGTTCTCCTTGGGGCCCACAGCCTCCCCTCCTCTGTGCCTGGGATGTTCTAGGGTTCTCAGATAGCTTTCTGGATTTTTCGAAAGGCTCTGCATTCAACCATGGAGTCGTGGACCCCAGGGGCCAGGTTTCACTTCTTCCTGCTTTCTCTTCTCCTGTCTATGACTCCCTGGGTCACATGACANTGTTTCTTTGTCTCCTCATTTTGGTTGCCTCCCTGTGTTTGTTTCTATGTACTCTGTATCCCTGAAAATAAGACCTAACTGGAAAATACGCCCTAGCATGATTTTTCAGGATGCTTGTAATATAAGCCCTACCCCAAACATAAGCCCCAGTTAAGATCGTCAGCCAGACATGACTGTTTGAATAAATGTAGATTTTTGGACATGAAGGAATGAATAAATGTAGATTGTTGGAGCAAAAATTAATATAAGACCCAGTCTTATTTTCAGGGAAACACGGTATTAGGGAGGGCTGCTATGTTTCCTGGTCGTAGTAGAGTGGCCTTATGTAGTAGGTGTACTGTGGGGCCCAGTGGCACAGTCCCCCTGGTCACCTGAGCCAGGTACTCCAAGGGTGTCCCTTGTGTGTGTTGTGTGTGCCCTCCTGTTGTAGTTGAGCCTTGATTGCTGTTGACACGTCGGCTCAGGCTGGTTGGCTATGAGGACTGGCCGTGACTACAGTGGAGGAGCTATTGTGTGGGGGCTGACCCTACAGACTAGGATTCACATTAGGAGGGCTCTGGTGCCTGCTGAGTCTGCCCTTTGGGTATATTGTTTGTGCAGGTGGTTGAGTGGTGCTCTGGTGTGGTCTGAAGCTGGTCACTGGATGTGTTGGTTCTGGGGCTTCTTGGGAGGGGCTCTGGTGCAGGCCCAGGTCAGCTGCTGCTTATGCCCGGCCTGGGGCCACCTGGCAGAAGCTACAAAGTGATCTATGGTTTGTAGTTATGTGCGCCGGCCTTGAAGGTGCCTGCGAGAGGCTAAGCTGTGAATGAAGGCCAGCTGCCACTCATGCCAGGCTGGGGGCCACTTAGCAAGAGGGTTGGGGCTTACTGAAGCCAGACGTTGTTTATGTGAGGTTTGTGCGCCTTTGAGAGATTTTAGGGGCATCTGCTGCATAGGCTGAGGTCAACCGCTTGTGAATATCAGCCACTGAAGAGGTTCGGGCCTGTGCCTGAGTTGGGTGGGCCTCGTTTAATGGAGACTCAGGCTTGGCGGGCGCCCTCCTGCGCCTGCACGTACAGGTTGGCTGGGGGGAGGGCTCAGCAAAGGAACGAAATGGTGGCGAGAGCTGCCCCTCCAGCCATCGCCTTGAAGCCAGACAACTCAGTTCCTCCCCGTATGTCCCTGGCGTCTTTTGAGCTGCTGACCCAGTGCCGGAGCTCAGAGCGAATGAGTCCATCAGCAAGTAAGTCCGTGTGCTGGCCCTTTAAGAGGGGCACCTGGGATTTTAGCGGTGTTCGTCTCACTCAGCACAACCTGTGCTGGTTTTCACAGCCAGAAGTTATGGGGACTTCTCTCCCCAGCACTGGAACCCTGGGCTGGGGAGCCGGTTGTGGGGCTGGGAGCCTTCGGTCCTCAGGGGCTACCTCTGCAGCTGAGATGTCCCTCCTGATTTTTAATGGTCACACGCAGGTGTGGGACCAGCCCGTTCCGCGTCTCCACCCCGCCTACCAGTCAGTCTCCAGGTGGCTTCTGTATGTCCGTGGTTGTTGGGATTCTTCGGTTCAGCCAGACATCAGGTGATTCTCAGTGACGGTTGTTCTGTAGTTAGTTGTAAATTTGATGTTGTTCCGAGAGGAGGGGAGCACAGCGTTTACCTACCCTGCCATCTTGACTGAAAGTCTTTCCACAGTCAGTTTCTTTGACCAGTTGTTCACCTTTCAATGTGGCACAGGTAAAAATCATGAATGATTTTCTTTTAAAAGAAGCACTCGAGTGAGGAAGCCATGTTTGAGTCCTGCTTCTGTTGCGAGGACCTCTGAGACGTTCTGGGACCTCCCTGAGCCTCAGTTTCCCAGTCTGTAAAGGAGTAGCTAATCCCTGTGCCATGAGGTCATTATGAGGACTGGACAAGACACTGTGTATGAAATAATATAAACTGACAAACCTGTTACATGTAAGAGGTTATTATTATCGTTATGTTCTCATCTCCTCTGATATCACAACTTATGTCAAATATTTTTTTAGAAAGGTTTTCCTTATGTGAACAGAAATCTGCTTCCTTATGTGTTAGGCCAAATAGACCTCATTTGCATTTTTGGAACAAAAGAAAGTGACTTCTAAGTCCTCTTTCAAGTGACAACCCTCTGGGAAGTGCTTGGATTGCTAAAGTACTTCATGTTCATCTATATCTGTTTTTCTCTGAACACTCGTGGTTCTGCTGTATCTCAAAGCCACATGGCTTCTATGCCTGGCTCCATCTTTGCTGTACTCCTGGACACACTTATACACTGTGACTGTCTTAAAAAGATGTATCTAGAAGGGGAGAGAACGTTCCAAGCTGATTTATTGTTGTGTGTTTTTTTTTCTTCTTGTTAAAATTGTAAGGTTCTTAATGGCAGAGGCATTTTCTATTGTCCATCTTTTTGGTTGGCATTTTATCCATGCCTTTTCAAATTACCTACACATATTGGATGAATAACACGTGCCCTGAACAATAAGAATAATTCTCTTAAGACAGTGGTGCACTGAAGCTGGCTTCTAGTGCCTTCTGAGAGCAAACTGTTCAATATTTAGGAATTTGGGGATCTGGCTGTTGAGCTGTTGGTGCCTTGAAATGGGCCACGGTCGGACTGTTTACAGTGTGGAAACTGGCAAATGCGATGAATCAGGACTTTGATTCTCCTCACAGAGAGCTGGTTTACCAGCACGGCACTGCTTGAAGCTGAGAAAAACTGTCTGTCATTCATTCCTGGGGAAAAAATTGAGGAAGACACATGGTTTGTTCCCCCTTGTTCAGAGGATAAAATTCAATAATGCTGTTTTGCTTCCTGGAATTTTTTTTTTCTTTCTCAAGAAAGAATAGAAAACAACTCTGAGCTAAAGATGGGTAACTGGAAATAATCGTAATAGTCCCAGGCACACGTGCTCTCAGAATATAGACCACACCTCCCCCTCCTTTCTTTTTTTTTAAACGATTTTTTTATTGGGGAATTGAGGGGATGGGAACAATGCTGGGGAATTGGGGAAAGGGGAACAGACAAG
>NW_017731596.1:851457-855218 GCF_001890085.2 Hipposideros armiger
CATTGGGGAGCTCAGCTGGGAAATGGGGAGGGTTTCTCAGGGGAGCTGCTGCTGATTCCGGTTTCAGGATCTCTGATATGCCCTGTGCAAAAAGGGCTCCTTGTGGCCCTGCTCCCAGCCTGTCCCCCATCCCCCACCCACCCAGTCAGTAGCACCTGCATTCACCCAGCTGCCTCCACCAAACACCGCAAACTAGCCCTTGGTTTCCCTCTTTCCTTTACTCTCCACCTCCAATTCCTCAGCAAGTATGTTCAGTTCTACCTCAAGACAGTGTGAATCCAACCACCTGTCAGCCCCTCCATCCTATCCTCCCGACCCACAATAGTTAGCACCTCCCCCAAACTATTCCTAGACTAGTGGTCTCCAAAGTGGAGAGGACAGAAAACCACTGAACCTTAGTTTATATTTACTCATTTCTCATCCTTCTATTTCATAATGTATACACAGTACATTTTCTAATTACTAAAATAGAACATATTTATAGGTTTATAGTTCATAAATAGTGTGCATACGTGTGTGTGTGTGTGTGTGTGTGTGTGTGTATCTGTGTATGTAGAGGGAGGGTGAAGAATTTGGATTATTTTTGCAAGCCATTGGTCACATACACACAGAATGAAATCCGATTCTCCTCCTCCTGAGAGCAGCTAGAAATGAAGAAAATATGAAAAATCCCTGAAGGCATTGGAGACTTAACATGGCAGTGACACATTTTAGGGCCGCGATCTTGGAGAGGAATGAAAGGCAGACGAAAAGCCAGCACATGTGACCACGTCCCCGTAGGGGTCCTTCCTGCAGGGGAAAAAGAGGCTGAGAGTAAGAAGCTCACGGAGCTGTGGGTAGACAGCTGGGTTAGGAGGACACACACCGGCATTCAGGGAACTGGAGGCCCTGGGTGCGTCCACATCTGGACTTATGGGGCGCTCCTCCTGCAGGGTGGGTGACCTCCTCAACAGGTGGGGTCTGACCCCCACCCCAGGTTCAAAGGAAGAGAGTTCTCTACTTGCGATAGAAGGCTGTTGCTTCCTGCTCTAGGAAGGCAAAACAGGGTAGCAGCACCTTCTCGGAGCCTTCTGGGAAATCAGCCTCCTTTTCAGAAAGCCAACAGTTGCTCTGGCTAGGATTACGTGTTTCGTGATTTCTGAGTCTAACTTGGAAAACTTTATGACAGCCAGTTGATCTATTTTAAAAGACCTGGTCAATGCAATTGAGACTTTTTCCCTGAGATAATTGAGATGAAGCTTAAAAGAGATTAAAAAAAATTTTTNTGGGGCCCACAGCCTCCCCTCCTCTGTGCCTGGGATGTTCTAGGGTTCTCAGATAGCTTTCTGGATTTTTCGAAAGGCTCTGCATTCAACCATGGAGTCGTGGACCCCAGGGGCCAGGTTTCACTTCTTCCTGCTTTCTCTTCTCCTGTCTATGACTCCCTGGGTCACATGACATAGGCCCTGGGGTTTGACCTCTGGTTCTCCTATCTGTCCCTTGTTCACCATAAGAGAAAGGGGTCCTCCCTTCCCTCAAGACAAGCATTTCAGTGACCTGACCCTTCTCCGCTGAGAACCTAGAAAATCCTCCTCAGTGAGAATGGGCTTTCAAGGGACGGTCTTGCAGAGATGCAAGCAAAAACGCCAGACACTCAGAGCTGAGGAAAGACTTGGTTATTCAGCAGAAGAATACGTGTAAGGCACACAAAAGGGCGCTGGCGTACGGGGAGAGCTCAGCCAGATGCAGCTGCTGTCATTGTGAGGATTATGAGGGAGAAGACTGAGCTTCGTGTGTGAATCAGCCCTGCCTGAGGCCTGCACAAGGAGGGCCTCGCCTGGGCGTCTGCATGGGGCCAGGAGTCTGTGGGGTGGAGCCTGTGACCCCATCTTCTAGACCACGCTCAGGTATAGGGGACTCTAGAATTCCCACCCCAGCGGTCCTGCGACTGCCCCTCCCCAGGGTCTGCCCTCCCGGGGGAGCCTGTTGCAGGTTGTGCAGACTTAGACCCAAAGGGTGGGCGTGGAGTCTCTGTCTGTGAGGCTAGGGAATGGATATCCAAGAGAGCTGGACACCCACAGGTGCCTGTGGGCTTTCTTAGTGGGTGACAGAGCTGGGTGTGGGGGACAGACAGGGAGAGCACAGGAGGTGGGCAGTGGGCCAATTCTCCCAAGCCCCCACATTCCAGCGGCATCACAGAACTCCGGGGAGTTCAAGGTTCCTGAATCCGCCCCAGTTTTCCAGGTTGTTATAAGGAGTATTTATCAAGCTGGAAGGCCAGAACATGATTTAACAGCTTGATTTGTCACTTAAATGTTCAGACGTGTGGTTTGCCAGCCCCCGCGGTTATTCTCCCCGCTGGGTGCCCCGATGTTGGGGGTGGGCCTGATGGGACTGTGGTCCTCAGCTGCCATTACGGTGCTCCAGCACTGACACAACACTTTTCATTTATATTCTCTCGTTCCATTGCTCTTATGTGACTTTCGAAGCAACCGCAGACTGAGGTATGACTGATCCCCGCTTGGTGGTGGTGAACGCTCTGAAGCTCATACATACCTCATGTAATCCAAGCGTGCAGGTTAAATTTCTTTTCTAGAAGGAAAACTATTAAGATACTGTCCACGTGGGGCCAGTGCACGTCGTGCTGGGCCTTTTCCAGGCAGCAGGCCCGTCCTCACTTGTCGTAAGAACAGGGTGGCTTTGTGTCCCCAGTAGACATATTCTCACAGCTGCCGCTCTCCCTGTGCCTCCTAATGGCCTTTGAAAAATGCCCCCTCTTGACAAGTGTCGGACGCTTGGCAAGAAAACCGCCGGAGTATCTGCGCTCAGGCCGTGTCAGGTTCTGCCAGAGACGCCAATTAGAGGATTGGTTCCTGCTCTCCGAGCAGCTGGGGGGGTGGGGGGGGGGTGTACAGAATGAGAGAGCACACACTTAGAAAAAGTTTATTTCTCAGTGATTTTCACTAAACATTAATAGGCAATATGTTCACATGGCTCAAAATTAATAAACCACAAAAAGGGTCTCCCCTCAAGCACCCAGTTTTTTTCTCTGTAGGCAGTCATCTCACTCATTTCTTCCAGAGATGTTGTGTACCTATGTAAAGCAACACGTATATGCGTCTATGTGCACTGTGTATATGTGCACTCACATGCGTTTATTCTTTCTTTTGCACACGTAGTGATGCACTGTGTGCTTTAAAAGAATAGACATATTTTAGGGCAGCTTCTGGGTCACAGCAGATGTGAGCAGAAGGGACAGAGGTTTGCCCCGTACCTCCTGTCCCCACATACCCACAGCCGCCCTCACCATCCGTGGTCCCCACAGAGTGGGACATTTGTTACAAGCAAGGAACCTACAGGGACTCACCATCTTTGTACCCAGAGTCCTTGGTTTCCACTGGGGTTCACTGTTGGTCTTGTAGATACTATGCATTTGGACAAACATGTGAAGACATGCGTCCAACATTATAGCATGGCACAGAGTAGTTTCACTGCCCTGAAAACCCCGCTGGAGAGCACATGTTTGAATGCTATATCCTGCGGGAAGTCTAGAGCAGGGCAAAATCCTCTGTAAAGATCCGGGTCGTAAATACTTAGGCTTTGTGGGCCATACGGTCTGCCGGACCTACTCAACTCTGCTGTTGTGGAAAGAAAGCAGCCCTAGGCGATACGCAAGCTAAGGGGCATGGCTGCGTTCCAATAAAACTTTACTATGGATGCTGAAATTTGAATTTCATATCATTTTAACCTGTCGTGAAGGAGCATCTTTCTTTTGATTTTTT
>NW_017731596.1:857333-864080 GCF_001890085.2 Hipposideros armiger
TGCCCTTGGGTAACTGAGGAGTAAATGACTCCAAGTGTTTGCTGGTGTCACTGATAAGTTCAGAGGTTGACTGGCACTCAGGGTTCATGGCACTGATATCTGATTTGTTAGATGCGAGTTTCCTGGAGACAGAGATGGGAGGCCTTGGGAGCTGAGGCCAAATTTCCTCTTGGGATGACTTTTGACCCCATCCTTTTCCTAGGGGTAACTCACACACACAAAACCTTCTTATGTTGTGCTGTGTCAGTTTACACCAAGACTAATTCAGCAGGACCTGCTGCAGGGAAACCCAAGACCAGTCTGGGGCGAACACGTGCCATGTTGGCCTCTTGTCTGACTCTGGTGCCCACTATGCACAAGTACTTCCAGATTTCTTAGACCTAAGGCGGGAACAGTAATGTGGGGAGATGCTAACACAGGCCTAGAGCTGGGCTTTCTAGAGTCTGCGTGCCAATTTGTGATTTAAAAATTATATGCCACGCTGTGCACGGCGCTGGCCCCTTGCCTGCCCCTCCTACAAAGCTCTCTCTCCATCAGTGTGGTAGAACGGAAACCTCAGGCTGTCACTGGCTCTTTGATCTTCCTGGCAGGTTTCTGACGGAGACAGGTTTTATACTGAGGGTCATTTTCGCTTTGCAAATAGGTGTGCAGGAGATCTGATGGCAGCGTGATGTCAGAGACACTCTAATTCCTGAGCCCTGGGTTAGGTGAATGTGGAAAACCCCCAGACCGTGCTGTATTAGATTTTCACCCCAGTTATTCAGGGCTGTCCCCCGAGTGGTTAGCGTGGATGAGGTAATTACGGGGTTGTCGGTGACAGCTCTGCTCCCAGGCATTATGAACAGCTGGCCCCAGTGCAAAAGGGCTGACACTTCTGCTTCGGATGAAAAACAGATGCAAATGTGATCGGGGTAATTGCAGGAAGCCTTGTTAACACCATAGGGATTCTGCAAAGGAGGGCACCGTGGGAAAGGCAGGCTTTATTTTGGTTTATCTTTAAATGAAGGTGGTTCTCTCATCAGAACTTTGAAATGCTGACAGTGACTGCTTTTTATCGTTCAAGAAATCAGGCTGGTAATTTTTGCATGTTTGACGTCTCCTTACTCAGAAAGTTACGGGCTGGCAGGACAACAGGGTTCATCAGAGCTGTCCTTGCTTGTGGAGTGTTTACTCATGACTGTTGGGACGTGGGTCCTGCGTGGCCTGCGAGCTCTGTCAGAGGCCATATTGGACTGAACTGGAAGGCATCGAGCCCACAGGCAGGCCCGGCCACTTCGGCAAACAAGGGAAACAGCACGTTCCTGTTTATCGCTTAAAATTTGAACCTTACAAGTCTTGTTCGATTCCTCTCAAAGTTTACTTTCACTTCCATGCCCGACTGTTTTTCTCACTTCCCTAAGATCTCATTAAGGCCATAGGAAAAGGAACAAATTGTTCCTTGCCAAAAGTCACCTTCTGAAAAAATACATTTGGTTTTCAAAGGCACCAGGGCTCCTGGTCTCGATGGAGAAAAGCACTGATCTAGTGAACCTCGGAGTTGAACAGTCCAGGCAGAGAAGTCAGATACTAGAGAGGCCTTGTGAGTGGGGACAGGCCTGAGTGCAAACAAAGGAGGTGGCGAGCTCTCTGAGATGAAGAGAGAGCTGGCCAAGAGCGTGACACAGGCAGAGAGGGAGGAAAAGAAGGGGAGGAAAATGCTGCCACTTCAGCCGCCTTGGTGTTTACCATGATGGCGCCAGGTTAAGGAGGCGGGTCCCCCTCTCTAACTGCCCCGGTGAGTGGTCCAGCTGACCCATGGCAGTGGGTCTCCTTTCTGTTTAGAACATGGTCACTTGGGGGACCACATCTTGACCTGACTTTTAAGAAACTCCCTTTCACAGCCCAGGGCTTCTAGGGGAGGGTGATGTGCTCCAAGGCTTCACGGGCTCCCACCGTCACCCGAGTGAAGACTCAGTCCCTGGGCCTGGCATGTACAGCCCTGTGATCTGCCTCAGTTTGCCGGCCTCCCCTTTGTCACCCCTTCCTTCCACGATTCCCAAGCTCCAGCTACCTGGGCGCCTGTTGTGTTCTGGATGCGCTGTCTCCAAGGCCGCCTTTTCATTGTCTGCTGTGCCCTCACTACCTTCCCCACCCAGCAGTGCCATCTGCTTTCATTAGGCTCAGCCCAAAGGTTAGTTTCCTGATCCTCCGTGGGAACC
The DNA here is from genome assembly GCF_001890085.2 of Hipposideros armiger. Lineage (NCBI taxonomy): Eukaryota > Metazoa > Chordata > Mammalia > Chiroptera > Hipposideridae > Hipposideros > Hipposideros armiger. Next base: position 859,532 of record NW_017731596.1, read on the forward strand.
GCGGCTCAGCTCTCTAGCCACCAGAGCTTGCCTTGATCTGTGCATCTACCTGGCGTCCAGGTGCTGCCATCAGACCAGCAGGGCCTTCTCCTCACCTTTGCCTCTTTGTACCTGGTCCAGACAAGTACAAATAACAGGTGTTCAGTACATGTCAGTTGGAGGAACAAATGGGTTTTGTGGTGGTTTTTTTCCCCCCAGATTTTCAAGGAACCAGAGAAAAAATTCACTTTAGAAAATTGTTAGGTGAAGCCTGGGCCAAAGGGGGAAAAATTTTCTAGGAGGTTCAACTGTTGTACCAGAAATAGCAGATGACTCATATTCTACTGGAAAGATGATGTTTTGTTTGAGAATTCTGAGTCCATAAAAGCCTATGGTTAAAGCCTTCAATCCATCCATCCATCCATCATCCATCATCCATCCATTCATTCATCCATCCATCCATCATCCATCATCCATCATCCATCCATCATCCACCCATCATCCATCCATCTGTCCATCCATCCATCCATTCACTCATTCATTCATCCATCCATCCATCCATCCATCATCCATCATCCATCATCCATCCATCCATCCACCCATCATCCATCATCCATCCATCTGTTCATCCATTTATTCATGTATTACTTTCCCTCAAGAACTGATGAGACTATGAAGACAAATAGAAAAGGTTCCAGTCTTGAGAAATGTACAGACTTTTTTTCTCAAAGGTATTTATGGCTATGTGATTATAATTAAGAAGAAATTCAACACAATGTTTGAAGGTAGGGGAATGGATACATGTAAATTAGAGTATCCCTTTGCTGGAATGTTCTATGGCCACAAAAATGATTGCTAATTGTAGGTTGTAATATGGACGATAGCATAATATAATATTAAGTGAAAAAGTACATATTCGAAATAAGTATGTTCAATAAAAAAAAACCTGGAAGGAAATGGAAGAAGTGTGAACAGCGCTTGAGTGGTGGGGGTGTGTAACTCCTCTCTTCCTTCCACTTTTGGGTATTTCCCAAGTTTTCCTTAAAGAATCCATTCTTTCTGCACTTTCCATGCTTCTTGGGTTGAAAGCTTCAGCAGAAATGTCTTCCCATGTTCTTTTGACCACTTGAATCTGTGTCAGTAGAGTTTACGCCATAGAACAGGAAAGATATACTGTCTTCCTGTGGTTTAAAAAGAAGTGTGCGTGTATAAAATAAATACATAAGATAATATGTATGTATATATGTATTCCCCCCCCCGCCCCCGCCATGTTTTCTGTGTTGTTTCCAACCAGATGAAACCTGGGCCGGCTTTGCTGCTGGGCCTTTCTAGAGCCCCCATTGGAACAGGAGCCCACATGCTTCAGCTCAGCCATGTGCAAGTGAGCATCCCCTCTCAACTTTCTTCCTTTGGAAGAAATTGTTAAAAGGCCCGTTTATAAGCGTTAATGTGAATGCACCTATTTCCACCAAGCAAATCACAGTTTCCTTGGCTGATAGTAGCTTGTGGTGTTTACCTGGGCATCGGATACTTTGCAATTTCATATTCAGTGTCACAGCTTCCCTGTGGGCACATCTCAATGCGTGTCTCTTGACCCTCCCATTCCATCCGCTGTCTCTCCCTGGCTGGTGGTCCCGCTACATTCTCTCTCCCCTTTCACTTCTGGAGTTCATAGTGTAATGAAGCGGGACGCGTTTTTGTTGGCAGCCTCTGCACAGAGTAAGGTTTTGCAGGATTTAGACATGATTCAAGGGCATTCGTATGTGGTTCCACTACTTGGAAAAGACAGTGACTTCTCTGGCACCCGTGGTCTGTGGTTACTTTTCTGCTGCTGGCTCAAAGCTCAGCGCCCTCAGATCTGGCTAATAAGAGCGCTTATGGTTCCTCTTCCATGGAGAGCAGGGCTCCCTCTGTCTCCATCTGGGGGCTGCTGTTGGGTCTCACGCAGGCCTCTTGGTGGGGCCACCTCCAGCCTGTCCCTGGGCTGGTGGTAACATTCAGCCCTGGGGACAACTCACAGTTCCCGAGTCCTCGCTAGGGCTGGAACAAGCTAGCCGTGCTTTATATGAATTATCTCCTTGAGCAAACAGGGGGATTGTCACACAGGAGGGCACAGAGCTGGGCCTGGGCCAGGTCAGTCTTTGCCTCTGTGCTTGTCCATTCCTGCATCTCACTCTGTTACACAGCACAGGGGACTCCTGTGTCCCTTGGATTAAAAAGAAGAATCAGGGAGACGTGGCATAGTGCAGGGTCTACAAGAAACGAGCCCCTTCCAACAGAGGGGGAAGCACTTGGGAAAAAGTCCAAAGGGGACAGATGTTAAAAATACAATTACTTGAAGCTCATGAAGACTTGATGAGGGAGGATTAGAACTTGGTGTCACTCTTGACAAAGAAGGAAAGTGACCCCAGGAGGACCTTGTTTGGGGGCCGTTATGTGGTTTCCTGTGGACTTGTGCATCCACTGCCCCCATAGGCCATGTGATAATGGACTTTAGGGATCTCATCAGTATAAGCTTTCAGTGACATTACGTTGTCATCTGCTGTCACACCGGGATTGTGTATTCAGCCCTCATAGCACTTCTGTTTGCCTATCCTAGACTAGGGAAGAAATCAACGTCACCATTTGCATCGGACAGCGTTGCATTTTGGGGGGGTAAATATGTTTTGCTCCTGTGTTTTTGGATCATGTTGAGATGGTATCAACTAATAGATCAGAGGGGGTCCCCCTCAATGGTAGAATTCACTAGTCACACCCAAAGCTTTCAGGAGGTTCAACTCCCCTGCTGGTGGGCAAAGCATGGGGCTGGTACTGCGGAGCTGGGCTCTCTCTCACCTGCTGTTGGGTATAACTTGGCCCTGGGGGGGCTGTGGGCTTAGGGGCAGATGTGCCCTGGAACCCTATCCTGCCATGGATGCCATGCGTTGCCATGTGCACACATCAGAGACCCACTTGCATTCCATGGGAACGCTGGAAAAGAAAACAATGACAAGCCACAGTCCCCCAATCTCATAGCGGGTACATTTGTCAAACAATGAAGTAAACTTCTTCTTCACTGTTCACGGACTCATGCTTGAAGTGACGTACTTCTAAAGCCAGGAAAAGGGGAACTTGTGTTTCTTGGTATCCCCAAAGAGGAAGTGAAACAAATGAGCAAAACAGTTCCATTCAAGAAAAACAAACAAACAAACCCAAAACTGCTTACAGAAATACGACTTGTACCTGCAGTTAACGAGGCTTCTAAAGTAGGAGGAACAGGGCCCGGCAGGGGACTCCGAGAGGCTTTTTTAAATGAAATGAGGAAATGAGGAGCCATCCTGGGCTCCTTGGGGTGGGGTTTGAAGATGGTGCCCTGCCAAACCCATTCTCCACACCAGAGCGATGGGCAGTGGCTGGGAAACCGCCCACCACCCGACTGACTTCAAAAAGAAGCTGAGAAAATTCACTTTTGAGCGAAGTGCCTTGTGTGTGTGAACGAGGTCGTGGTTTTGCTTATTCAGCTTAATGCAGGGAGGGCCGTGCGCCATTTTCATGGCTCTCAGCGTCTTGCAAACTGCATTGACTCTTCCCAGGGGCCTCCCTGCCTGGGGCAACAGGAGCCCCTAAGTGTATGTCGGCCAGTTTCCGCACATGGGCTATGACATGCGGGGGGTGGGGGTGGGCGAGAGGGACAAGAGGAGACGCATCCCTTGGGCACTTTCTTTCTCCCTTGATGACTCCCGAGGTTTTTCTCTGGGTTACTGGGAGGGTGGCCTCATTCATTTGTTGTCACAGTGGCAGGTGCGGTGGGGAGAAGCCAACGTGGCTGCACCTGCCAGGTGGCCCCATTTCACTGACGGTCTGTTCTGCCTCATGTGGAGTTGGTTGTGGGGGCACAGACAGTGGGAATCTTTGTGAAGGACACTGTCCCCATGGGGCTCCTGCTGAGTCATCGTGGGCTCACGGTCACAGTGTCCTGCCAGGCCGGCGGGGGACATGAGAGGTAACAAGGTTGGCGGTGACGCAGGAAGAGGCAGGGAGGAGGGGCACGCGGGCCTCTTGCTCTCCCTAGATGAGCCGTTCTTAACCGCACGTCGAATTCCAGGGTCCGTGAACTTGGACGGGATGGGAACACGCTGACCTCCAACCTCTGACTGAATTGAGCATCTCCCTGCATTGTGGGGCCAGCAACAAACAGCAGTGGTGTCACGCAGTCGACACAGACCCCCAGGCGACTTCCTGTTGTGTCACAGTTGTTATGGTACCTGGGGGTAGCGTTTCTGCTCAACCCTCCTCAAAATGCTGGGCGTTCCTAGACTCACTGCTGGCACTTGTCATTGAATGTGTCCAAGGAGCACGTCTGTTTTCCTATCAGAAACTTGAGAACTGTTTTGATAACCCTGCCTGTTTTGGTGCCTTTAGTTTTCTTTGTGACCCTGTGTGTTTTATTTTTCGTGCTTGGAAACATTCTGAGCAGGGGTCGGTGGGCTTCACCACACGGCCTCACAGACTAGAAGTTTCGAATACAGAATCCCCTTTTCTTTGGCCTCTACGCCCAACACTTCCCTCTTCTCACAGAAACTCGGGGGTG